>NC_053498.1:121064693-121289693 GCF_905171775.1 Rana temporaria
CTGTGCCATGCCATCAAACGCAGCCACTGTGCCATCAATTGTCGCCACTGTGCCTATCAATTGTTGCCACTGTGCCTATCAATTGTCGCCACTGTGTCCATCAATTGTCGCCACTGTGTCCATCAATTGTCGCCACTGTGTCCATCAATTGTCGCCACTGTGTCCATCAATTGTCGCCACTGTGTCCATCAATTGTCGCCACTGTGTCCATCAATTGTCGCCACTGTGTCCATCAATTGTCGCCACTGTGTCCATCAATTGTCGCTACTGTGTCCATCAATTGTCGCCACTGTGCCTATCAATTGTCGCCACTGTGCCCATCAATTGTCGCTACTGTGCCATGCCATCTATCGCAGCCAATGTGCCATGCCATCAATTGTCGCCACTGTGCCATGCCATCAAATGCAGCCACTGTGCCATCAATTGTCACCACTGTGCCATCAATTGTCGCCACTGTGCCATCAATTGCCGCCAGTTTGCCCCCTCATAATCCGCCAGATTGCCCCCCCCCCCCCCGGATCCTCCCTCCACTGTCCCTCGATGTCTTCTCCCGCCCTCAATGATGTTTCAGCCAATCAGGTGACCAGTAACCAGACCCGGTGAACCTGATTGGCTGAGATGCATGTCAGTTTTAACCAGGAAACGCACACCCCGTGCATCCCCTGGTTAACTATTTGGAAGCCGATTACAGCCCTCAGGCTGTAATCGGGTAACCTATTCTGTTTTAATGTAGATTTTACATAGTGTTCCAACTTTTTGGGAATTTTGGTTGTAGATCAAATTCGATCAAACCGAGTCAGGGTGGAAAACTATCAGCCGTTGTGATTGATAGCAACACTGGGATACTTTGTTCATGAATCTGATTGTATTTCAATGGATCAGATCATGAGACTGTATGGTGGAACAGAGATAGGATTTTAACCCTCAATCGAAATTCACTTTCCTGACCATCCAATGGGTTGTTGACAACAATAGATCAACTATTCATATCGGAAGAGATCAATATATGGAAGTGCGTATGGCCACCGTAAAGGAAATTGTACAATCAGGTTTTTGACAGTCAGCTAAAAACACCACACAAACCTTGTCACTAGGGCGGAGCCATTACCTCGTGATTGATATATCGGATGTCCCGGGAAAATATGGCAGCCACCCAATCACAGCCCAGGTTTAGGTCAATGTTATTGGCCAGCTTTTCCAGCGTTGGCAGGTGATTGGCCTGGAAGTGATATGCCAGCGTTACATGCAACTGCTTCTTGTGCGGCTCCACCCGGACATCTGAAATAAAAGGAGTCACACCATACACGTCATCCCATCCATTTACCATCGTCTTTATTTTATTCCTGGATAGAAATCAAATACTTATTTTACTGAACTGCAACTCCGTTTATAACATTTGTATCATTTTGGTATTTTTTTTTTGGGGGGGGGGGGTTGGTTGATATTCTGTCTCTATTATTTAAAATACACCCATGATAAAAATTATAGACCCTTAATTTCTTTGCAAGTGGGAAAATTGTCAAAATCTGCAGGGGATCAAATAATTATTCCCCCCCCCCCCCCCCACTGTATATATTTATAAAATACCAGCCACTGCATCACATACTCACTGCTATATACCAAATTATAATTGGCTTTTCAGTCGATCACAAGCCATAAGAGCTCGTTCACACTAGCAGTTGGGGGGGGGGGGGGGTAAAACCCAGCAGTGGCCCTTAGGGGCCCATTCACAGCAGGGCAGTCCATTGTGGTGCAGATAACTTGTTAAAAGGCATCATACTCCACCTTTCTGACCAGGTTTCATGATTTATACCTACAGTTAGGGTGTCACATGAAATATGATCACAGTCCCCAACCCACCACTTTGACAATGAATGGCACTGCAGCACACCGATGTGCCCCATGTGTATTACTGCATGTTACTGCAGTGCAGTGGTGTGAACAGGTCCTTAAAGCGGACTTAGCATTAGATTTGTCCATAAATGTTAATGTGTGGGTGCAACCCTGCCAGGTGTTTATTAGGTGAGATGATAGCAGGCAGGGCCGGCCCTATGATGGGACCGGTGGTACCATGGGTACCAGGCAGCCCTTTTAGGGGGGGCAGCATTCTGCCGCCCGCCAGACAGCCCACTCTGCTGCCTGTGAGGACACTCGCAGCCGGAGGGGAGCAGTCTGTGAGTGAGAAAGGCAGGCACCGCTCCCTCTGAGGAACCTGTTGTGCCGAGAATGGTTGCCGTCGGAATCTGTTCCCCCTAGCTCTCGGCTCCAATCAGAACTCCGCCTCTCCAGCCCTCTGCATTGTCGCTCCCTCCTACTCTACCCACAAATTCTTATGATCCTAATACCGCCCCATCCCGTGCCCCCGGTACAATGTTATTACTCATTATGACAGATTGGATAGCAGTGTTTGCCCTCGGGAGGCAGCCTGTGTACAGGATATATCTATGCCTATGTGGTTTGGATGACTTTGACTATTTTCCTCTCTTGTCTGTCCTGAAGAAGCCTCATGGCGAAATGCGTAGACGCACATGGGACATTTATAAGCAACATACATACCTGACCTCTTGTATGGTTTTCTTTTTAATGTTGTTTTATGTAACTACTTTGTAATAAAATTATATATTTTTTGCTATTCCTGTCTCTGTTGCCTATAAAGTCAAACCATTGGTTGCTTTCCTTAAGCAATTTTGTCTTTATACATGTATAGAGCCATGACGTGATTTTTTTTTGGGGGGGGCAGCATTTCATTCTTGGTCCCAGACAGCACAATGTCTTGGGCCGGCACTGATAGCAGGGGCGGACTGACCATTCAGGCACTCGGCCCGAGGGCCCCATGCCACTAGGGGGCCCCATCAGGGTTGCCAGCCTCAGTAAAACCAGGACAGTATGTAAAAATCTGTGTTTTTTTTTATATCTGTCCCTGAAATGTCCCTTACCGACATCCTTTTGGTCTAAAAATCCCAAGATTATATCTGCCCCGCCTCTCCAGTACCTTTTCAGTGTGTGTGTGTGTGTATGTATGTATACTGTGTGTGTGTACTGTGTATGTGTGTGTGTATACTGTGTGTGTATATTGTGTGTGTATATTGTGTGTATACTGTGTATGCATACTGTGTGTGTATACACTGTGTGGCCCCATAATCTATTGCCTGGGGGCCCCATAATCTCCTATTGCCCAGGGGCCCCATAATCTCCTATTGCCTGGGGGGCCCCATAATCTCCTATTGCCTGGGGGGCCCCATAATCTCCTATTGCCTGGGGGGCCCCATAATCTCCTATTGCCTGGGGGCCCCATGAGTTGTCAGTCTGCCCCTGGATGATAGTACACTGACTAACAAGGTCTTCATCTGCTTTGCTCTGCAGAAGGATGCAGCCATCTTTGTTCAGGCAACACCCAGGGTCACATCTACTCTCTGGATGGAGATGCTGGCCTGGAGATGCTACAGTCATGGAAATCCTGGTGCCAGTGCAGTTCTTGGCTAGGTTCATAAAAGTCTGACACACACAGCTCAGCCCTTGCTGCAGGTTTATGACTTGCTACAAAGTAACAATGTGCAGCATGATCACCAGGGGAGGGGAGACTGAGAAAATGCTTCCTCCTGCCTGCAGCAGACCGATGACATCATCTCAGCCTAGGTAAAGTCACTGGACTGAAGCAATGCAAGGATGAATTTGTAATAAAATTGGAGCTTCTCCTCTATGCTGTACATTGTGGAATGTCAGGGATCCATTGATACATTGTTAGCACTTGTTGAGTTCTGCATAATGTGGTAACATGTGCAATCATGAAGTGTTAGTATTATCACATAAAAGCGGATGTAGTGTTGTTCTCAGCGCACTCCTCACCTGTTTTGATCAAGGCCTCTTCAGAAAAATCTGCCGCAAATTTCTTCAGAATCTCGGCGCACTCGTCGCTCACGAAGAGCCCAATGAAATTGGAAGACGTGTAGAGCTGTAAGGGGAGGGGGTTGGGGAATTTGGTTTTCCACTGGGTGACCGTGGTCTGTAATGCTTCGCATAAGGCGTCAACGTTTTTATCTTCACACTGTAGGGGAGGAGGACAGAGATTGGCGTCATTATACAGCACAGTCAATGCCATCCGCAGGTCGATCACTTCCCTCTGATGGACAGAGATCAGATACAACGGCGGGCAGAGGGCGCAGATAAAAAATCACAATAGACCAATGGTGGTGAACCTTGGCCCCCCAGATGTTTTGGAACTACATTTCCCATGATGCTCAACTACACTGCAGAGTGCATGAGCATCATGGGAAATGTAGTTCCAAAACATCTGGGGTGCCAAGGTTCGCCATCACTGCAATAAACCATCAAAAACATCTCTATAAAAGTCATCCCGGTACCCCTCCGACTTAGGGAAAAACTTCTACTGCCCCCTTGAGGTGGGGATTTTTATTAACCACTTCCATACCAGGCCAATTCTGGCACTCCTCTCCTACATGTAAAAATCATCCTTTTTATTTTTAGAAAATTACTCAGAACCCCCAAACATTATATATGTTTTTTAGCAGAGACCCTAGGGAATAAAATGGCGGCTGTTGCAACTTTTTATGTCACTTGGAATTTGTGCAACAATTTTTCAAACATAAAATAAACAAAAACAATAAAGTTAGCCCAATTTGTTTGTATAATGTGAAAGATGATGCTACGCCGAGTAAATAGATACCCAACATGTCTTGCTTTTAATCGTGGAATGGCACCAAACTTCGGTGCTTGAAAATCTCCATAGGCAACGCTTGAATTTTTTTTACAAGTTACATGTTTAGAGTTACAGAGGAGGTCTTGGGCTAGAATTATTGCTCTCGCTCTACCACGCCAGGAGTCATTCCAGAGGTGGGGCAGCTAAAATCTCAGGATTTTCACATCAGCATGTTGGTTTCAGACAAATTAGGACAGATGTAAAAAAAAAAACATAGATTTTTACATACTGTCCCTGGTTTTACTGAGCCTGGCAACCCTGATGGGGGCCCCCTAGTGACATGGGGCCCTTGGGCAGTGCCCGAGTGACTCAACGGTCAGTCTGTCCCTGGTGGGTGCAACGTATATATGCGCTTTTTTTTTTATTATTATTATTATTATTATAGTTCATTTTATTCTTATTTTTAGACTCTCCCTTAAATTTTTATTTATTTATATTTGATCACTTTTACAAGGAATGTAAACATCCCTTGTAATAGGAATAGGGTATGACAGGTCCTCTTTAGGGAGAGCTATGGGGTCTATAAGCCTGGAGAGAGCGAGATAAAAAAAAATATAATAATCTCAGCCTTTCCAGCCGAATACATGGCAGAGTTTTGAATTGCCGGTGGCTGGATGTGATGTCATAATGTCGTGTCCGGCCTCTTAAGGTCATAGAGACTGCCAGGGACCATCTGGTCCTCGGCATTCTCTATGGTGAACTTCCGCTGCCAGCGGATTCCTTCCTTGTCTCGCCAATCGCACAGGCGAGCCGTTAGAAGCACCGGAGGACACGGTAGGGGGGGGGGGGGGGGCTTGATAATAAATTAGAAATACTTAATCGTACATTATTATAATTTATGCTGGCTGAAGGTTTAACCATCAAAGTAGGGAGGTGAGGTCAGCTGGGGTTTGAATGTTGCTCTGTGAAAAAATGAAGGTTTGCAGAGACTTCCCAGGCTGAGTGCCCCGAGGCTGACTAGGCATTACACAGGCGGTAAGCAGCTCGGATGCCCCTGTTCTAGTCTGGCTGTTGCTGCCGACGTTTTTTTAGCTCCTGAGTGTGCATAACATGATCAAATTCCAGAACCTGGCCAGTTATTTAAAAACGTGCCTTCTCTGGTTCATCCCTCCCCTTCCCCATTAACAGGTGAATGGTATTTTTTGAATAAAACCTTTCCAGTTTCATGACATACTTTATTTTTAGATTGATGTCATCGCTGGGGGTCTGTGCTTCTCTATGCAACGCAAGCAGATCTTGGCTAGTGGAAGAAGCCAGAAGGGTGCTGTACATAGCTTCCTGAAAACCTTACTTGTTTCTTCTACTCAAATAAAAGTGAAAGGGAAAAGGAAAAGTCCAGGAGTTCACAGAGGATGTTACAAGGAAGCACAAAAACACAGAAAGAAACAATTCTTATGAAAATTCAATTGCAGGGCCAATAAGAAGTGGCTGTGCATGCATTATATTTGAAGAGTGAGGTTGAATTTACTAGCGGAAATAGGGAAGAGAGAAGGGGAAGTGCAGAGAAGATAACTGCTGCCTCTGCGGAAACCATTAAAGGCCCTTAAAGAGAACCTGTCTTGACACTGACCCAGATGTACATTTCACATGAAGACACCCCCTTGCTGCAGGAACCGTCCATAACTTTATTAGTCAGCACAGACCTCACACTGAACACATGTATGTGCCCCCCCCCCCCCGCCTACAGTCATAAAAGATATACACTCCCTCACCTCTTCTAACAACCCATCACCACCTTTCCTACCCGAGGTAATAAAGCCAAAGTTTAATCTGCTTAGATTTTGCTTCTCTGGCTCCTTAACACAATATATCATTATTTTTCTTTTGGAACCTTGGATTGCGAGTATAATTCGTTCCAGGAGAATGCTTGTAATTCAAAGCACTAGTATACAGTGGGGATCGAAAGTTTGGGCACCCCAGGTAAAAATTTGTATTAATGTACATAACGAAGCCAAGGAAAGATGGAAAAATCTCCAAAAGGCATCAAATTACAGATTAGACATTCTTATAAAATGTCAAAAAAAGTTAGATTTTATTTCCATCATTTACACTTTCAAAATTACAGAAAACAAAAAAATGGTGTCTGCAAAAGTTTGGGCACCCTGCAGAATTTATAGCATGCACTGCCCCCTTTGCAAAGCTGAGACCTGCCAGTGTCATGGATTATTCTCAATCATCATCTGGGAAGACCAGGGGATGTCAATCTCAAAGGTTTTAAATGCCCAGACTCATCTGACTTTGCCCCAACAATCGGCTCCATGGGTTCTTCTAAGCAGTTGTCTAGAAAACTGAAACTGAAAATAGTTGACGCTCACAAAGCTGGAGAAGGCTATAAGAAGATAGCAAAGCGTTTTTAGATGTCAATATCCTCTGTTCGGAATGTAATTAAGAAATGGCAGTCATCAGGAACAGTGGAAGTTAAAGCAAGATCTGGAAGACCAAGAAAAATATCAGACAGAACAGCTCACAGTATTGTGAGAAAAGCAATTCAAAACCCACGTTTGACTGCACGATCCCTCCAGAAAGATCTGGCAGACACTGGAGTTGTGGTACACTATTCCACTATAAAGAGATACTTGTACAAATATGGTCTTCATGGAAGAGTCATCAGAAGAAAACCTCTTCTACGTCCTCACCACAAAAATCAGCGTTTGAACTTTGCAAATGAACATATAGACAAGCCTGATGCATTTTGGAAACAAGTTCTGTGGACCGATGAGGTTAAAATATAACTTTTTGGCCGGAATGAGCAAAGGTACGTTTGGAGAAGAAAGGGCATAGAATTTAATGAAAAGAACCTCTGTCCAACTGTGAAGCATGGGGGTGGATCAATCATGCTTTGGGGTTGTATTGCAGCCAGTGGCACAGGGAACATTTCACGAGTAGAAGGAAAAATGTATTCAATGAAATTTCAGCAAATTTTGGATGGTAACTTGATGCCATCTGTGAAAAAGCTGAAGTTAAAGAGAGGATGGCTTCTACAAATGGATAATAATCCTAAACACACCTCAAAATCCACAGGGGATTACATCAAGAGGCGTAAACTGAAGGTTTTGCCATGGCCTTCACAATCTCCTGACCTCAACATAATTGAAAATCTATGGATAGACCTTAAAAGAGCAGTGCGTGACAGACAGCCCAGAAATCTCAAAGAACTGGAAGACTTTTGTAAGGAAGAATGGGCAAAGATACCTCAAACAAGAATTGAAAGACTCTTGGCTGGCTACAAAAAGCGTTTACAAGCCGTGATACTTGCCAAAGGGGGCAGTACAAGATATTAACTCTGCAGGGTGCCCAAACTTTTGCAGACGCAATTTTTTTGTTTTCTGTAATTTTAAAAGTGTAAATGATGGAAATAAAATCTAACTTTTTTTGACATATTATAAGAATGTCTAATCTGTAATTTGATGCCTTTTGGAGATTTTTCTATCTTTCCTTCATTATGCAAATTAATACAAATTTTTACCTGGGGTGCCCAAACTTTCGATCCCCACTGTATCAAAGCGAGTTTCCCCATAGAAGTCAATGGAAACGAAAATAATTTGTTCCACATCGACTTCTATAGCATGCAATACCACATGTGGCCAGAGATGGTGGGGGGGCGCCGGAGAGACTCTGAAATACTCGGAGACCGTTCGGCTGCATTCGGAAACCCTTGGAAAGGCTCCAGGTATTTCTGAGTATTTCCAAATGGCCCGAATGGCTCCGGAGCCCCCACACCTCTGGCCAAATGCGGTACTGTACACCGCAGAGGCTTGAAGCCTGCTCGTTTTGCGAGACAGGATTTAAAAAAAAAATTGCTTGTATTGCAAAACGCTCATTAATCGCATTACTCGCAATCCAAGGTTCCACTGTATGACTTATTTTAGGCCCGGTGACATCATCCCTGGGTCTCTAGGACTCTCTCTGCAAAGCAGGCAGATCAGGGCTGGTGGGAGGGGCCAGAGGGATGCTTCCTGAAAACATCCCAGCACTCAGCCTCATTACTCTGCTCAAGTCCTGATGTAAGCAGTGAGCTGGCTCTTGGGAGGAGTTATGCAAATACCAAAATGCCATGGGAACATATTGAGGGATGAGCATTCCAAGGCAGCCTGCATTTGCCTGCAGACCACCAATGGTAACGCTGAACCTCCATGATTGGAGGGTCTAATGATGAAATGGTTGGGGCCAGACACAGTCAGGCTGGGGAGGAAAGGGCTAGATGATGCTGGCTGTCCCCCCAGCCAGGAAATTAGGTCTGTCTTACGATGGTGGGGCACAGTATAATGTTAGGGGGGTCAGGGCCCCCTCTGGCTCCCCCTTAATGATGCCACTGCTTACTTTCTGAAGCTTCTAAGCTCACAGTGTTTAGTGAAATCAGAGGAAGCAATTTCAGTACAGCAGAGGAGCCGGTACAACTGTGCAATACTGAAGGGAAGGCTGGATAGATGGGCACCTCATAGAGGACACTGATAAATAGCCGTACTCATTCCCATCTGGTTCTAAGGAAAGAATTGTGTCACTGACCCCCCGTTCACAGTGGAGAGACTTGTCATGTGATTTGACCGGTCAAAACGTATGACAAGTTGCATCCTATTGCCCGTTCAAATCAGTGTGACACCGAATTCGTGGTGACTCACCGATTTGAAAAAGTAGTACATGCACTACTTTTGGCGATTTTGGGTGTGACTTGAATAGACATCTGTACATGAAGAGGCACAATTATCTTCAAAGTCGCACCCAAAATTGCACTGAGATGCAGCTTTGAAATCGTGTGATTTCAGATCAAGTTGTACGATTTCAAAGCTGCAGCCAATGTGAACGAGAGCTTAGGCTGCCTTGCTAAGCTGGAGCCTAGAAGTGACCACTTTCCATCCATGCTGCACCTAGGGGTGACCACAAGGGGGCTCTGGGCTCACTGTCTGCGGCAGTCACCTCTATCAAAGGCCAAACCTTATAATGTACAGAAAGTCACCTGACCCCACAACTGGCAAAACGGAGGAGAGGTCGCTCTACTGAGGCCCCTTGACCCCCCCCCCCCCCGAGCCCGGAAGAGCTGTACACTCAACACCCCCACCCTGATAGATCTCATGGAAACCAATCTTTACTTTGTGCTTCAAAGCCAACCACCCTCTTATTTATTTCTGCGGAAATACACAGAAAGGTCAAAGCGTGCCATTTACCCAAATGCAAGGCCACATCAAACGCCACCCACATGTACATTTATCTTACACGGTACAGAACATCTACACCACATGTACCATTTTATATATCGCCTTGTCTGTAGTAGCCGGGGAGATTGTGAGATGACACCACTTCCATGGAGATACATTGTGTACAATCTATTGTTAGGCTATAATATAAAAGGCAAAGGATTTCTGAAAATCTACAGTCACTAGGAGGTCCGTTAAGTTCAAAAGAGTGGCTAGGCCGGCCCCTGAGGAGCACGGGACGTACCATGAAGAACTGGCAGAGCGTAACGTGCGGGAAAATATTATGTGCTTTGTTCTTGCCACAGAGCTGCTTCGACTGCTGCCAGAAGTCAGATAGCTTCTGCGCCAATGGACCCATGGGCCGCAGGTACAGGACATACTCGCGGGGCAGGGGGTCGTCCAGAAAGGGGTCATCCACGTGAGAGAAGAGCCTGGGGGGAAAAAAAAGGCATGTTAGGGATTAAATGTATATATTATGGAGACTGTTAGGCCTTATCTGAAGGATGTATTCATCGAAGGAAAGAAAAAAAATTATATACTAGATTGTAAGCTCTAACGAGCAGGGCCCTCTGATCATTCCTGTATTAAATTGTATTGTAACTATAATGTCTTCCCTGATGTTGTAAAGCGCTGCGTAAACTGTTGGCGCTATATAAATCCTGTATAATAATAATAATAATAATAATATACACACACACATTTTTAAACAACATTTACAGTAAATTCCCACATATTTAAAAAAAAAAATAAAAAAAAAGATATATAGTTTATGTTTAAATAACTGATTAATAATATTCTCTACAAAAAAAGAGAGACAAAAAAAAAGTAAAAGTAACATTTTTAATATATAAAAAAAAAAAATTATATACACACACACACACACACACACACACACATATATATATATATATATATATATATATATATATATATATATATATATATATATATATATATATACACACACACACACACACATACATACATACACATATATATACACATAATAGTTTATGAAATATTTTTTTTAAAATATCCATAACAATATGAAAGAAAGAAAAAGGAAAATTATTCTAGTGTAATACAATTTTCTTATTTTATAGAACTTGACAATATTTCTCACCAATCACAAGCTGCCTGAACACTTCTCCCACCGGTTGACGCTAGTGCTTTTTGCCTAAAAAAAAAAAAAAAAAAAAAAAAAGATTTATTTTCTAGATTTTCAGTAAAAATTGTCATATAATTAAACACACTAAAAAAAAAAAATCTCTCTCTCGCTCTCTCTCTGTACATATTTTTTTTAATTAATAACTTTATATGGTAAGCTATAAAGAGATGGAAACATTTATTTTATTCAGCCCCTTTGCCTTATATTAGTATGAATAAACCTTTTTCATAATTTTTCTTAAGTGAAATTCATAAAAATAAAAAATAAAAAAACAAACACACACACACACACAATCTCACATGACTACAAATAAAAAATAAAATACAAATTATTATTATTATTATTTTTTTAATTTAGAATATTGGTAAAAACTTTCAATCCTAATAGCACTTGGAAGGGGTATCTGAACCTGGCTCACTAAATAAAAAAAAATAATAATAAAAAAAATAATAAAAAAAGGTAATGATGTTTAACGTACAATGCAGTCATGTCAAAATATTTGATTTAAAAAAATAAAATAAAATAAAAATGCATTAAAAACTAAAAACAGAAATTACGACGACATGTCGACATTGTGCAAAAATTTCTCTTTTTGCACAATTATTGGATAATTTCGCCATCCAGCTTTCCTTTCCTCCTTGTTAAGTATTTCAGCTTTTGCGCTCTCGTTACCCGCTGGAATTACTCACAGATGACATTTTTGACATACAAAATGTGTGACTATCTCATTCCGCAGAAAGAAGTTGCTTCACACCGGCTGCTGTACATCTAGTTTCCACAGAAACATTTACTTTGTTATCTCTCACGGTAAGGCGATTTATTTTTAGGTATCTGAGGATTTAGAGGTTATCAGCAGTTAGTGGATAAATGGCGTCACCGTTATAATTGCATTGCACACAACCGATGTGGTGTGACTCATAAAAAGTTTGGCATACGTGACCAGAAAGTTATCACTCTACTTTACAAGTCCACTCGTCAAATGTCCAATTTAAGGAACATAAAACAAACAAAAGCTACGGCCAAAGAGCTAGAAATGCAGTTGAAATACGTACTATATAAGCGGCCTATAAAATGTGTAATTCTGTTCAGCTCGTCTTGTAATTCACACACTGCGGCCACAACACAAAGCCAAAAAGGGTGACACCACTCCTCTCTATCGCAGCCAATCAGCGTGCTACGTTACCTCCCACCTTCTCCCAGCTCTGAAGAGTGTGAATGACCATAGTAAACAGTATCTTCCTGTACTTGCCCCCTCACTCTCCCCGCTTTGACCTGCAATTCCTGAATGCTCTCCGTCCCCCAGTTACTGAAACATGTTAGGATATCAACACCGTCCATAACAACTTGATGGGGCACACGGCTGACACTCCCACTATCAACCCGATTTCTATGAAGGTACTTTGACCGCTTCCCAATTGCCCCACACACGAGGTCTATGGGTATGGACACATTGGAAATCTTAGTTAGCTTGACATTGGACTGCTCCTGTTTTTTAACATTGGCCTCTATGGGTAATCTTGGTCAGCTTGACATGGCACTGCTCGCGGTTTTTAACATTGGCCTCTATGGGAAATCTTGGTCAGCTTGACATGGCACTGCTCCTGGTTTTTAACATTGGCGTCTATGGGTAATCTTGGTCAGCTTGACATGGCACTTCTCCCGGTTTTTACCATTGGCCTCTATGGGTAATCTTGGTCAGCTTGACATGGCACTTCTCCCGGTTTTTAACATGGGCCTCTATGGGTAATCTTGGTCAACTTGACATGGCACTGCTCCCAGTTTTTAACATTGGCCTCTATGGGTAATCTTGGTCAGCTTGACATGGCACTGCTCCTGGTTTTTAACATTGGCGTCTATGGGTAATCTTGGTCAACTTGACATGGCACTTCTCCCGGTTTTTAACATTGGCCTATATGGGTAATCTTGGTCAGCTTGACATGGCACTGCTCCTGGTTTTTAACATTGGCGTCTATGGGTAATCTTGGTCAGCTTGACATGGCACTTCTCCCGGTTTTTAACATTGGCCTCTATGGGTAATCTTGGTCAGCTTGACATGGCACTGCTCCTGGTTTTTAACATTGGCGTCTATGGGAAATCTTTGTCAGCTTGACATGGCACTGCTCGCGGTTTTTAACATTGGCCTCTATGGGAAATCTTGGTCAGCTTGACATGGCACTGCTCCCGGTTTTTAACATTGGCGTCTATGGGTAATCTTGGTCAGCTTGACATGGCACTGCTCCTGGTTTTTAACATTGGCGTCTATGGGTAATCTTGGCCAAGATGTATAAAGAAATTAGATTTTTGACAACGTTTCTTTATAGGATAATTTTTATAGCAGTAAGTAAAAAAAATGAATTTTGTTTTTTCCAAATTTTCAGTCTTTTTTAGTTGATAAAATGAAAAACCTACTGGTGATCAAATACCACCAAAAGAAAGCTCTATTTGTGGGAGAAAAAATTGTATCAATTTTATTTGGGGCAGAGTTACATGACCGAGCACAGCCATTACCTGCTGAATCATGGCCAATGATGTTGACAGAGTAATCTTTCTCTTTCTTATCTCTGCAAAGCATCACCATTTACCAACATTAGTAGTATATAAAAAAAAAATTCCAGTATATATATACACACACACACACACACCATAGTTTGTATAATTTTCACACAAAATCAATATGCACATGTTGGGATTTTTTTTATCAAAAGACATGTAGGACATTTTGGCCAAAATGTATGAAGACATTTATTATTATTATTATTATTGGATATGTTTTATAGCAGAAAAAAAAAAAAAAAAAATTCTAAATTTTTGGTCTTTCTTGGTTTATAAAATAAAAAACCCAGTGGTGAGCAAATACCCCCAAAAGAAAGCTGTATTTGTGTGTGTGTGTGTGTGGGGGGGGGGGGGTGATATAAATTGTGTTTGTGTACATCATTGCATGACCGAGCACAGCCCGGACCTGCTGCTCAGCTGTATCCAATCACAGCCCTGAGCCCTGTATTGACAATCAACACAGGGCTCTGTAGAGATAGGGAACAATCTCTTGGTTACTTATCCCTGCAAAGTACCGCCATTTACCTTCATTAGTAGTATAATTATTATTTTTAATCCAGTATATATACACCATAATTTGTAAAACTTTCATGCTAACCAATCAATATGCACATGTTGGGATTTTTGTTTTATCAAAGACATTTTGTCCAAAATTTATAAAGACATTTTTTTTTTATTGGATATGTTTTATCCGCAGAAAGTAAAAAAAATGGTTTTGTTTTTTCAAAATGTTCATCCTTTTTCTGGTTACAAAATAAAAAACCCAGTAAGGATCAAATACCACCAAAAAAAAACTATTTTGGGGAAAAAAAATATATATAAATGTTGTTTTGGACAGCGTTCTATGACAGAGCACGGTCAAGACCTGCTGATCGGCTGTCTCAAATCACAGCCCGGGGCCCTGTACAGAGGGAACAATCTTTCTGTTTCTTATCCCTGCAAAGCACCACCATAAAAAAAAAAAAAAAAAATCCAGTATATATACACACTATAGTTTGCTATGGTGACAACCACTACCACTTGTCCAGGTGACAACCACTTCCTCCCATTTCCTATACAGTGTCACTGAGACAGAAGTGAGAGAAGCTCCGCCTTCCTAGATTTTGGAAGAGCCTGTAGCTGGAGATGAAGACAACAGAGCCCTACTTCATTAAAACAAACTAGCCATCGCACACAATGCATTTCAATCCAACGTCCGTCGTGCACCCCTGTCCATGAGCAGTGTTGATTCCAGACTTGTACTGAGCTGCTGGGAAGCAATTTGTAACCTTCATTGCAGCGCGCCATTATAACAAGGAAGACCCCCACGTTTATAGGCAGGCTTGATGTGAGCTCATGGGGGGGGTCTTTCATCCTGGCGGAGCCGCGTGGAGGTGAACGTGCGCGCTCGGCGGCTCCGTCACATCTCAGGGAAATAATTCAGGGGGAAAAGTAGGTCAGGCAGAACGACTCGGCAAATTAGTTTGTGAAAAGGAAAATATTGAGACAGGAGCGCGGACGGCCCGCCGCCTGCCACAACCTCTCTGCGTCTCCGTCCGTCGTCCTCGTTTTGTCTTACGCGTAGCGGAATGTTTATTAAACAGCCCAGCACCTGCCAGCCGCCGGTAATGAGCGAGATGAGCCAGAAATTGCAACCTGCCTTCTTCTGAATCGCCCGGAGAAATGGCCAGACGCTTCTACAAATCCAATCAGCGCCACGTTAAGTGGGGAGAAAAAAAAATGGAAAATTCTTGTTGTCCGCCGTTTCCCCATCGGTTACGACTTTTTTCCAGGTTCCTTTTGTCAGCAGCGATGGCCATAACTATTTGGAAATGAGGCCAGTTGGCGGTTTGCAAATATTTTTTTATTTGCCCAAACATCCTGTAACAGAATGACCCATGACACCCAGAGACTTTTGAAGGATGGGGGGTACTCCTGTGCCAGCGTCACTAATGACTGTGGGGTCTAGGGTCACCCTGTGCCCCTTTTGGGCATAGGGTGACTGATAACTGATAATTCATATTGCAGGATATCTTGAGATATTACAAGTGGTTATTCTGACCCCACCAGGTCAGTGGAGTGTTTTCATTCAATGTGAGGACACATGCTTTTGAGATGTTAATTGGGGCTGCTCCTAGACATTCCATTGTGAGATGGTAACTAAGTCGGAAAGGTCAGATGTCTCCTTTCAGGGGTAGGGAATTAGTATGTCAATTATGTTTAGTAATGGAATGTATTTTGTGTAACAAGTGAGGGGGACTTGTCAAGCTGTAGTAATTAACCCCTTTAATGCGGAGACGGGACATCTGGGGGATGATTAGTAATTAGCCCATCTGAATGTGTACTGAAGCCCCATTGTGTGATATTGGGGGTGGAGAGTTTCTTTGTCCCTGTGATTAACTTTAACATGCTTGTACTGTATATAAGAAAGCTAAGATACCATTAAAAGCGTTCATACATTTTGAAACCAGAGCTAGAGCTTGTGTCTCAGTTATTCTGGGAAATGAGACGGATCGTGTCTCCTAGATTGTGGAGTGTCAGATAAGATGTCGTGGGGCGCTGGAATGGGAATATCATAAACGGTGGTGACCGTTACACATCCGCCAACAGGTTTGGTCCTGTCATAGGCCAGACAACGATTGACAGGCCTGCTTGCAGTCAAGAAATTGATCCTCTGTGTCCAATCATTGCTATTTATCAGTAAGAATCAGTGACGGGCTCATTCACATACAGCTTGGTCTAGTGTGCCCAAAAAAATGCATTGCAGCACCCACTTGTACACCAATGGTAGCTAGCGCTATGGCTAGGGTTGACACCTTTTCTTTATGCCAAACCCAAACACTTTAGCAGCCTGGGACACCTCTGGGTGCCCCAAGGACAGTAGTAATGCGGAGCGCATAGCGTGCCGCAGTGAACAGTGAGTGTGGCCAAACTTCTCTTGCCGACATCAGCTTCCTGCCCCCTAGTGATTCAAAACCTGCCTTCAGAACGCTGCCCGCAGCTCCCGGACAGCAACAGATTTTTGTGGGACCATCTTGGTTACTTGGGGAGCCACAGGCCAGTCTGAATACTGTGTCCGGGTTTCAGTCCCCTGAAACCCGGACACATGATTAAAAACCTGGACTGTCCAGGTGAAACCCAGACAGGTGGCAACCCCAGATTTTGCCCTGGCTGAACATCAATGACCTTTCCACTTGTCCTAATAACTTTAGCAGCAAAATTGCCAGGCAAGCCATGAAGTGTATCTGAAACCAAAAAAGAAAGGTAGGCAACCCCGACATGTTTTTGTTACTTAAAGCAGAACATTACCCATAACAACTTGATAAAAAAAATAATGTTCTTTAGCAAGGATCATACAGTCCACATTAATATCTACGCTACCTAATTAAGTGTGTGCTATAAATGGCCTCCAGCGTTGCTCTTGTTTCTTTTGGCCGGAGGTCGCCATTTTGAGGAAGCCCAGAGCCCATGAGCAGCAGTAAATCTTTAGGCTATCAGCAGGTCAACCTCTAGTGGCTCTGATTTTAGGCACAGTATCAAAAAATGAATTGGCACACAGAGCAGCCTGTTTGGGTGCCCTCTGGACCAGGACGGGACCTGCTGATCGGCTGTGTCCAATCACAGCCCAGAGCCCTTTGTTGACAATCAATACAGAGCACTGTACAGAGGGAAGAATCTCTCTATTTCTGTCCCTTTAATTTTTTTATGATCACTTTTATTCCTATTACAAAGAATGTAAACATCCCTTGTAATATAAATAAGCAGGACAGGACCTCTTTATTTAGAGATCTGGGTTCAAAAAAGATCCCAAATCTTTCATTTACCTTCGAAAGCAAAAAAACAAACAAACAATGTTTTGCCTTAAAAAAAAAAATATATATCCTGTTTGGCCGAGAACAGGAAGTGACGTCAGAGGTCACTCTGGTCCTCCAAAGGCATAGAGCCATGTGTGGGCCATCTTGCCCCCACTTGGCTTCCTGCCTAGCCAGCACTGGATTGGTTCCGGGCTTACAGACCGTGCCGGTAAACTCTGCAAAGACCGGGAGAAGCGACCGGGGCATCTCTCCTGCTGACTTGAAAAGTGATCCCGTGGCGAATCCAGCCCTGGGATCACTTTTATCATAAAGCCGACTGCCTAACGAACAAATATATATATATATATATTAGGGCTGTGGAAATTAACTATTAATTCTTCGATTAATCGTTCATTTTTTTGACTGAACAAAATTCTTTTGATCGGTACTCACCTCTCTGCCGGCTTTCGGGCCTTCAGGGAGTTCCATCGGAGATCCGGTGACGCCACGGACACCAGCAGGGCTTGCCGTGTCCATCTGAAGAGCTCCTTTGCTGTGCCTTCATATCTGCATGCCGGCGCGACCTTACTATCTGCCACACGCAAGGGCTGTTACACTTCCCTCTATCAACCTGGGATTCTACAGCCATCCACTGGGAGTTGTGATAGTTCCCTTCACTGGACATCTACATGCCGACGGACTGATGTAACCTCTCCTCATCTGGATTCAGCAGTGGTATCGTTGTACACATTTTTATACCAGTATCATACTTAGGTACATGTTTTTATGACTGCTTTTAGTACCGTTTGGTATTACTCGCACCATTTTTACAGTTTATGTAGCTACATCAATTTTATCTCCAGTGCAATATTTATTTGGTTACCTACTTGAAGACTATAAAAGTTCCCATCGAGCGCTGCCTTTGTGTGTTTTTGTATCCTGCTCTCCATTTTTCCAGTTGTTGGTAGCTGCACTGGGAATCAGCCTGCAAGGAGATCAGCTAAAAGTAGTTGGATCTGTATGTGCGTTATAATTAAAGACATTTTTGGTTCAGACCCACTTTTCCTCAAAACACTTCAAGTTTTCACAATGACACTTCAACTTCTCCATTCAAGTGATGCTTCTAGAACCAGCATGGGATTTCAGACTTCGTCAAGGGATATAAAAAAAAAAAAAAAAAAAAGGTTGCATCTGTCAGATCTTCCAGCAGGCTGGACCTTCCATCAATCCGGCAGAGATTCATCACACAGTCTTCAGTACATCACCGCCGAGCAGACAGCAAGCCCACCCAACATACCCCTAGATGATGCTTAGATGTGGTTACTCCCACTCAGGGCGTCACATTGCAGCAACAGGAAGGAAAAAAATATCTTTTTTTTTTGCACACGTAGCGGGCAGACCGAGAACACATCTGAATCTGAACATTCACAGAAAGTGCCGGCTGGTATTTTAGGTGACAATGGTCTCATGTTATTGGTTATTTTAAAGAGGAGCTCTAGTCCCCTCAAAAAAAATAAAAAAAAGTCAGCAGCTACAAATACTGTAGCTCAGAGGGGAATAAAAAAAAATAAAAAATTAAATAAAATCGACAATTTGTTTATTTTTTTAACCACTTAAGCCCCGGACCATATTGCTGGTCAAAGACCAGAGCACTTTTTGCGATTCGGCACTGCGTCGATTAAACTGACAATTGCGCGGTCGTGCGACGTGGCTCCCAAACAAAATTGGCATCCTCTTTTTCCCACAAATAGAGCTTTCTTTTGGTGGTATTTGATCACCTCTGCGGTTTTTAGTTTTTGCGCTATAAACAAAAATAGAGCGTCAATTTTGAAAAAAAAATATATTTTTTTACTTTTTACCATAATAAATATCCCCCAAAAATATATAAAAAAAACAATGTTTTTCCTCAGTTTAGGCCGATTCGTATTCTTCTACATATTTTTCGTAAAAAAAAAAAAATTGATTGGTTTGCGCAAAAGTTATAGAGTTTACAAAATAGGGGGTAGTTTTATTAGCATTTTTATTAATATTTTTTTTTTTTACTAGTAATGGCGGTGATCAGTGATTTTTTTTCGGTACTGCGACATTATGGCAGACACTTCGGACACTTTTGACACATTTATGAGACCATTGGCATTTTTATAGCGATCAGTGCTATAAAAATGCATTGATTACTATAAAAATGCCACTGGCAGGGAAGGGGTTAACACTAGGGGGCGGGGAAGGGGTTAAGTATGTTCCCTGGGTGTGTTCTAACTGAACTCACTAGGGGAAATGACTGATCGCTGTTCATACATTGTATGAACAGACAGTCAGGCATTTCTCCCCTGACAGGACCGGGAGCAGTGTGTTTACACAAACAGCTCCCGGTTCTCGCTCTGTAACGAGCGATCGCGGGTGCCCGGCGGTGAAAACCCGACCGTGGGAGTCAGGAGTGAGCGGGGGGCACGAGCATGCGCCCCTAGTGGTCGCTTTGCCTGCCGACGTAGAGCTACGGGCACTCGCGCAGGAGAGCTGACCTGCCGGCAACCAGTTAATATGTCATTTATCTGCCCCTTTCTTTTTCTAAATGATCTGTGTTCATTCATAACTGAAGCATAGTAAACAGTTTACTATTCTTCAGTTTTTGAATGAACAGGAAGCCTCTCACCACAGAGCACTTATTTAATTCACTGTCCAGTGCAGCTGAGGCTGCAGAGAAAGGAATGTGTGTTTGGAGCTTTGGGTGCCCATCCTAATGCAATAAGCTGAACTCACCTATGCTCAGTACTCCTCTAAAGAGTCCTCGGTCCTAATGCAGGAGAGGAGCCGGTACAAATGTGCAAGACTGAAGTGAAGGCTGGAGGATAATTATAATGTTAAAGATGGAAGATTCTGGAAGGATAATAAATAAATATCTGAGAGATGGGGATGACAGGACGGAGATGGGGGCAGAGATAGAGGCTCCTCTGTATGCCGGCCATCGCTCGGGTCACATGAGCTGAATGGGCCTTTGATGGCAGTGGTGGGAAGGACATGTGACTGACCGGTGATGGGGTGTGACATGCAAAGCGGGGTTTTCACCTCCCGCGTTCTATAATCTCTGCACTAAAATTTCTTTCCTTTTCTTACAGAAATAAGACATTTCATTCTGCTGGCACATCATCTGCTCAGACAGTCTGGCTGGTATTCAGTTATTGTACACGACAATGCAACTCCGGAGCCAAAATACTCTGCGCTATAAAAAAGGCGCATCGCTAAACATTTCCAGAGAGATTCATAAATCAGCGAGTTCCTGCAATACGACACACTACGGAAAAAAATATTCTGCTTTTAATTGTTTTAGTTGTCTACCAAAATATGTACCAAACTCCCCCCTCAAAGGACAAATTGTATTTTAGTTTTGAATTGCTAACTTGGACCCTCTGCTAGTTTTTCTTTTAATTGCTTTCTGTGTCCCCGATGGGATTTCCCGTCACTTCCTGTCACATTGTGACACAGAAGGGGGTCAACCAGTAAAGGAAGTCCAATAAAAACAAAGACAACCTTCAAAAATGTTGGCAGGTAATCTCTGTCAGGTGCAGTGGCGGCTGGTGCTCCAAATTTTTTGGGGGGAGCGAACGGAAAAAAAACAACAAAAAAACAATTGCAGCCTCACTGTGCCCATCAAATGCAGCCACTGTGCCATCAATTGTCACCACTGTGCCATGCCATCAAACGCAGCCACTGTGCCATCAATTGTAACCACTGTGCCATGCCATCAAATGCAGTCACTATGCCATCAATTCACACCACTGTGCCATGCCAAACGCAGTCACTGTGCCATGCCATCAAACGCAGTCACTGTGCCATGCCATCAAACGCAGCCACTGTGCCATGCCATCAAACGCAGTCACTGTGCCATGCCATCAAACACAGCCACTGTGCCATCAATTGTCACCACTGTGCCATGCCATCAAATGCAGTCACTATGCCATCAATTCACACCACTGTGCCATGCCATCAAACGCAGTCACTGTGCCATGCCATCAAACACAGCCACTGTGCCATCAATTGTCACCACTGTGCCATGCCATCAAACGCAGTCACTGTGCCATGCCATCAAACACAGCCACTGTGCCATCAATTGTCACCACTGTGCCATGCCATCAAACGCAGCCACAATGTGCCCCTCAATTGTCGCCACTGTGCCAATTGTCACCACTGTACCCATTGTTGCCATTGTGCATGTCACTGTGCCCTTTAATTGTTGCCAATGTGACCATTGTCACCACTGTGCCCATTGTCACCACTGTGCCCATTGTCGCCACTGTGCCCTTTGTCGCCACTGTGCCCTTTGTCGCCACTGTGCCCATTGTCGCCACTGTGCCCTGTAAAATGCACTTACCTTACTCCTTCCACATCCCTCGATGTCCTCTCCCGCCTTGGAGACGCTTCAGCTAATCAGGTTACCGATAACCAGAATCAGGGAACCTGATTGGCTGAGACGACCGTCAGTCTTATCCAAGGAACACATCCCCCGTACATTCCGAGGATAAGACATCCGGGAGCCAAGGGGTGTACTCGGAAAGCCTATCAGAGCCGCTGGCGACCTGAAAGTCGCACAATTGTGACACGACTTTGACGCAACTTGAAGCAATGCCTGTGTAAGCTTGAGGTCTATGGACCTCAAGTTGCATCAAAGTCGGACCAAAGTAGTGCAAGGTCTTATGGTATGTGGTGGAATTTAGATACAAGTAGCATTTAGTGAAGTTCATTTTTAAACCCAATATGAAAGATCTATGAAAGCCCAGCGCTAAACATAGTCTTTGGTTAGCGCTGGGCTTTCATTGATCTTTCATATTGGGTTTAAAAATTAACTTCACTAAAAGCGTCTTGTATCTAAAGACCTTGCACTACTTTAGTCGAACTTGATGTAGCTTGACTCTGCTGCAACTTGAGGTCTATAGACCTCAAAATTACACGGGCATAGCATCAAGTCGCATCAAAGTCGTGTCAAAATCATGTGACTTTCAGGTCGTAAAAGTGTGAAAGGTTAACCCAAATAAGGTTGAGAACTAACCTGTGAAATACACCCAACTCACAGAGTCTTCATGTCTCAGAATGCCTGTATACTGGCATTAGCTGGTGCCAGAATTGCTTTTCTCTGTATTTAAACTTAGAATGGGTTTTCTTGTATCTAAACTTTGCACAGTTGTATCGACTTTGTTTGATATTCTCGATTCTGATACAGATTGCGTTTGATCTTTGGCCGTTTCCTGTAGTGCCCAATGCAGGGCCGATACGCCCTATAGGCTCACTATGCAAGCCGCTTAGGGCCCCGCAAAGCTGCAGAGAGCCCCCCAAATTACTTAGAGGCCCCGCCTGGTGAGAAGTAATTTTCGGACCCCCACCCCACTTCTCAACTCGCTGGCTGCATGGGAGAAGAGGTAAGAAATCAGCACCCCCCGCTTCTCACTTTAATGCTTAAATGTAAGATGTCATTTCCGACAGCAGAACACCTCCTCCCCCCTGCTTCTCAACTTTCTTTAATGTGACATGTCACTGTCGGCACCGCCCCCCCCCTCCCCCTCAAATTTAATGTGACATGTCACTTTGCTTAGGGCCCCAGGGAGGTCAGGATCGGCACTGGCCCCATGTTATACATGCTGCTATTACTAGTGGGTTTATGAGAGCTCTGTACTGATGCCTTATGATTATTAAAGAATTGGAAAAAAATTGAAGTAGAGAATAAGAAGGTTCAAAGCAGGAAAGTAGAAAGTGCTAAGCCCGAAAGAAGGCATCAAGCATGAAAGAAGAAGGTATGGTCCGGTTAGGAAAAAGGTAATAAAGCAGGAAAGAAAACAGATACAAAAGCAAAGAAAAATGCACAAAGCACAAACACACAGAAGAAGGTGAAGAGCAGTTAAGAAGTATGAAGCAGGACAGAAGGTACAAAGCAGTATAGAAGGCATGAACCAGTTAGGAAAAAGATCCTACGCAAAAAAGAAGGCGGCAGAATTTAGGAAAGATAAGAAGGCGGTACAAAGCCAGGGGGAAGGAGACACAAAGCAGGAAAAGAAGGTGGCACAAAGCAGGAAACATAAGAAGGCGGCACAGGGGGGAAGAAGACACAAAGAGGTAAAGAAGGAGGCAAAAAGCGGAAAAGGGGGCACAAAAGCATGAAAAAAGGCAGCACAAAGCAGGGAAGAAGGCAGCACAAAGCAGGGAAGAAGGCAGCACAAAGAAGGGAAGAAGGCAGCACAAATCAGGCAAGAAGGCAGCACAAAGCAGGGAAGAAGGCAGCACAAATCAGGCAAGAAGGCAGCACAAATCAGGCAAGAAGGCAGTACAAATCAGGCAAGAAGGCAGCACAAATCAGGCAAGAAGGCAGCACAAAGCAGGGAAGAAGGCAGCACAAATCAGGCAAGAAGGCAGCACAAATCAGGCAAGAAGGCAGCACAAATCAGGCAAGAAGGCAGCACAAATCAGGCTTTCTAGCGTATGTCATCCTGATTCTATTATAAACTGTTGTTTAAGACCTAAAGAAGTAAGAAGGGGAAGTCCCTTCCACAAGACGCGTTGGCGGCATCTTCCATCCTTAGGCTAGGTTCACAATTGTATAATCTCTGAAAAGCAATATGTGGTGTATCTGCACTCTCAAAATTGATCCACAGCTGTTGAGGGGGCGATCCTGACACTTACTGAATGTAGGGTCTCTAAGTCGGGGGAACTGTCTTAATGATTGATTCTCACATGACCACAGTCCCCACCTGGTCCCAGGCATTGGTGAGCTCCTTGCAGTATTGTTCTCTGTCTCATTCCCTTACAGGTATCGGACCTGATGTGGGCTCTGAACCTCTCAGCTTATGACTTCTTGCAGCAGCTTCATTGAATCTCTCTCGGGGTGAACCTCTCCTACTGGACCACCATCCCATATCCATACTTCACAGGACTAGTGGGACAGACCCAGAGAAGAACCAGCCAAAAGGCCAAAGAACCAGAAGAGACACCAACTCCCACACTCCTTGTTGGGACAAAACCCAACCGGCTATTTTAACCTTCCCACATGTCCACCTCATGGACCCGAAGGCCACCACTAAAAAAGACCATGGCTGTAGTTAGTTAGCTAGAACCTGTTAAGGCTTGCCCAGATACCTGGCATGTGACTGCCATGCTGCACTCTGGATTGGCTCATGCTTCAGGCATCGTCACCAGACTGGCTGGAATGCTGATATGGGGCGAATAAAACAACCGAAACCTGGCTGCCCGAGTGGCTCTGCCCAGAGGTTGCTGCCTAGGATGGGAACCAGGTCCCAACCTTCCATCATGAGCTTACCTCTTTCAAGGTGAATGCACATTATTCTATGTTCATTTCTCTTAGATCCAGTGCGATCATATATCTACAAGGAAATATAATGAGGACATTCTTTCTATACTCTGCATAATCTGATGCCAGTATAGAGTCCCTGTAATGAGAATCTAGCCATTATCTCAATAACATTTTATAGTTCCAGCTCATATAGCAGACGGGCCCTCTTATTGTTCGCCCACTGTGTACAGATCTGATTACACCCAACAAGGCCACTCACTGTTTTTACACTAAAATCTAAAATACATTTTGGGATCCTGTGTAAACAGCTTCCAGTATTTGTAAATTGCGATCCAATTTAAGACTAGTGATCAGAATCTATCGTCAGATAGTTCTCTGAAATACACTCTCATTTCTGCCAGAAATAGAACAAAATCATAGTTTCCTTTTGTGATCTGACAACATGGAGAATTTAATTGACATAAATCCTAAGAAATGGTGTCAGCCCTGCCCAGATGTCTTGCTATAATGTTTCCCCTAATTAGGCTGATTTTTTCTGGATGTAATGGGTGACATTTAAAGTGGGATTTTACCCTTAAAGGGAAGCACCACTTTATTTCCTTGGGGGGGGGGGGCAGGTAGCCGCTCCCACTTCCACTCTGACTGCCTAGGCTACGTTTCAATCTTCTTTCTTCTTCTCTGGCGTCATCTGGGAGCCGACATTTTCCTTCTGGCGTTGTAACTGACCCCCTCATGATGCACTACTGAGCACGCAAATCATTGGGGCGCTGGCTTCAGGAATCAAGAAAAGCCTGCTGGCTCCCTGATGAAGCATGTGTGGGCAGAGCGTAAGGTGCCATAATGGGGACACTCGGAAAACGTCGCTCGATAATGTCAAACTAGTAATACTAATGCCCAACTAAGCAGGTGGAGGCCGCAGTTATCTGCATTAAGGCAACACTCCAACTTAGAAGCAGGGCTGATCCTAGGCAGGTGCGTGGGGCACCCAGGCGCCACAGAGGTGGGGGCACTGGAGCGCCAGAGTGCTCCCCTCCTCCTCTCCTTGTCCATGTCCAGAGGTGGCTCTCTTCGCCAGTCACCACCGCTGCTACTGTGTTTCTTGCCCAAGCCTGTCCCCTCTCTCTCCTGTCAGAGGAGGAGAGCGAAGCAGCGGCTGTCTGTGTGGAGAGAAACCAGCCGTGCAGTGACGTCGCTGGGCGCGGTCTGTGCCCGACGTGTTCTCCTTGTCAGTGTTAGGGGAGCATCTCTGTGTTAGAGTCATTGCCATAGAAACATTTTAAAGGGGAGGAGTTGGTAAGATGACCACGCCCATGTGGGGGCGCCAGAAATATTTCTGTACCCAGGCGTCTGTGACCCTAGGATCGGCCCTGCTTAGAAAAAGCACATGTCATGTTACAATTAACTATTTGTGTCTTCCCATTCACTTCACAGCATGCACAAATCAGGAATATTTCTGCACACTTTGATATCTTTATTGAAGCATTAAAATGACATGACAGGTACGACAGGAACATTAAAAGATGACGTGTTTCGCACTAAATTCAGCGCTTACTCGAGTAAGTGTTGACTTTAGCACGAAACGTGTTACCTTTTAATGTTAGTCATACTTGTGATGTCATTTTAATTCTTCAGTAAAAAAAAGATACCATTGAGTGCAGCAATATTCCAGCGGCATTACTTTGGCTCTACTTCACACTTGACCAACCGTAATCAGACATCCTTACATGGTGAAGCCCTTTTGAGGGGACCCCGTGGAGCCTGTATCCCGCACTCTACTCCAGTTTTAATGCCACCACACTCCTAGTGACATACTTGAAACTTTTCACTAGCATTACACATAAGCTTGCTAAGGTTATGTACTTCTGAGTATCCGCTCTCATATTCTTCCCCTGTGACATACAGGTTAGATACATTGGGCCAGATTCTTGTAGACGGCGTATCCTTGCGGCGCCGTAACGTATCCGATTTACGTTACGCCTCCGCAACTTAGACGGGCAAGTGCTGTATTCTCAAAGCACTTGCTCCGTAAGTTGCGGCGGCGTAGTGTAATTCGGCCGGCGTAAGCCCGCCTAATTCAAATTTGGATCAGGGGGGCGTGTTTTATGCAAAACTGTGACCCGACGTGATTGACTTTTTTTGGAACGGCGCATGCGCCGTCCGTGGAATTTCCCAGTGTGCATTGCTCCAAAGTACGCCGCAAGGACGTTATTGGTTTCGACGTGAACGTAAATGACGTCCAGCCCCATTCACGGACGACTTACGCAAACAACGTAACTTTTTCAAATTTCAACGCGGGAACGATGGCCATACTTAACATTGTTGCGGCGCACTTATGCCACCATATAGCAGGGTCAACATTATGCCGGGAAAAGCCTAGCGTAAACGTCGTAACTTTACTGCGTCGGGCGCGCGTACATTCGGGAATTCGCGTATCTAGCTAATTTGCATACTGAACGCGGAATTCGACGGAAGCGCCACCTAGCGGTCAAAAAAAAAATGCAGTTTAGATCGGACGGCGTAAGAGACTTATGCCTGTCGGATCTAATGGATATCTATGCGTAACTGATTCTAAGAATCAGTCGCATAGATACGACGGGTCAGATTAGGACTTACGACGGCGTACATGGTGCTGCGCCGTCATAAGTTCTTTGAGAGTCTGGGCTATATTAATTCCCCCGGGAATGGGGCAACTGTCACTAGGGAGAACGCCATCATTCCGCCAGCTAAACATGGCATGTAAACGTGGCAAAACTGGCGTTTTAAACGTGGGTTACTATCTGTCATGGTAAATCTCTCAGGAGAGGCTATAAAAACGTCCTGTGTACATGAAGCCTTAGAATCACTTTAATTACAGATGGATACACAGAGACAAAGAAGAATGAATGTTCCTTTGGTCATGACGCAGATATCGGGCCCTCAGTTGACAACATGCAGCCATTAGGACGATGTTTGTGAAGTGAAAGCATGTTGTTGATGAAGCTGATAGCACTTGTTCCTCTCAGGGACGGCACCTCACAAAACCACTGTGAAGCCTATTCACCTCCCACACAGTGGAAACACTCGCGCAATCACATGAAAAGGGCTCTGAGTGTTTGCAGCCATAAAAAGCCGAATTTTAAGACTGTTATTCCTCAGCATAAAGCCACAACGAAGTCACCTCAACCTCCCAGAGACACAAGTTCACTGACCAACCTTCCTGAACCACATTGGTAGAGCAGACTAGAGCTGTGTGACCCCAATGGGGCGCTTTAAAAAACATTTTACGATAAGGAGACAGCGCCTTTTAGTAACTAGTGCAAAGGAAATATGGTGGTTTTGGTCACAGAGAACAGATGCTGTTCAACGTGTCAGGAAAGGACAGTAAGTATCGTGACTGGTTTCTACAAATTACAAGTTGACGCAACTATTAGTTGTATTTCAAGAAATGGAGAAGTGCAGGGCTGAAGTCAAATTGCAGCCTTCAGTATTAAAGGTGAACTCCAGGTATGAATTTTATTGCATAGTTACATTGCTCCAGCTTGGACAAATGCAAGTCTGCATACATGCATACCTTTACGAGGGCCTGTCATGGCTCTATAGATGTATAAAGAGGGCCTGTCATGGCTCTATACATGCATGTAGGCGTATAAAAAGGACCTGCCATGGCTCTATACATGTATCCAGGAGTATAAAGGGACCTGTGAATTGCCGGCGGCCACAATGTCTTTTGCGCAAACTAATCAATGTACGCTAATTGTGTTTTTTTTTTTTAGTACCAAAAATATGTAGAAGAATACATATTGGCCTTAACTGAAGAAAATAGCTTAGTTTTCTAAATTTTGGGGATATTTATTATAGCAAAAAGTTAAATATATATATATATATATATATATATATATATATATATATATATATATATATATTATATATATATCATAAAAAATAAAAACCGCAGAGGTGATCAAATATCACCAAAAGAAAGCTCTATTTGTGGGAAAAAAAGGACATCAATTTTATTTGGTTAGCGGAGCTGGCAGAACGGGCTGGCGGGCATCAGTATGCTGCCCCCCCTAAAAGTGCTGCCTGGTACCCATGGTACCACCCGGTCCCATCTCAGGGCCGGCCCTGGCCTAGCAGTACACACAATGAGAATATCGGACAAATGATCATCCATTATTTTATTATTATTATTTTTAATTTTTTTGCATGCTAGTTCCATATTGATAACCAATAGGTTACTAAAGTTACGAAAATTCTCGTCCGACAGAATACAACTTTGGAAGTAATGTATTGTATAGCAATGTATTCATTCATTTCCGAGCATGCGTGGTGTTCGTTTTGCAACTTTTTTTCAGATGAATACTGTTCTGATTAAACGAAAATTGTTTGTTATCATACGGATACCGTATTTTCCGGCGTATATGACGACCCCCCTAATTTTCCAATGAAAACCTAGGTTTTGGGATATACTCGCCGTCTAAGCCTACACCTCTTCCTCACACAGGGATGCCGTCAGGGTTGCCACCTGTATGGGATTTACCCGGACAGTTCGGGTTTTGAATCATGTGTCCAGGTTTTAGGCGGACTGAACCTCAGACACATGATTAAATTCAAACCATGCTGTGGCTCCCCAAGTAACTAAGATAGTCACACACAAATCTGTTGCCGTCCGAGAGCTGCAGCGGCCGTCTGGTGGCAGGTTTGGCATCAGGGTGATGATGTCAGGAAGATAGAGGGAGGTTGCTGGTGGGCCCCATCAGAATTTTGCTATGGGGTCCCAAAGGATCATAGTTAACCCCTGCTGGGGAGTGTATATTGTCAGCCAAGACGGTGGAAAATTTGTAAGCAGCAGACAGCCACTTACAATTAGATTTCACTCGATTTTAAGCTTCATGTAATTACAAAGAAAATTAGAGAAATTGCACAGAGAAAGCTCCATATAACGAGCAGAAATGTCAGACCTGATACTTCCTGATTACAAAGGAAATATTGATTGACCGCTAAGTGTGCCAATCCTCATATCACATGTCTGTTCTGTAAATCCCATTACCCAGCAAAAGACGGCAATGGAAGACTTTACAAAAAATTTAATGACCCAAATGGGGATTCTGGGCACTTAGGACAGGACTGCAACCTCTCATCAGATAAAGCAGTGCCATACAAATAGTAAAGAAGATCTGGCCCCCTATGGTTGGTTTCCCTAGACTGGCCTAGTGGACTGCAGCTATGCAGGCAATGTGAGGGTTTCAGCTTTGGCTGAAGTATGTCTTTATTTTACCATAGGTGGCGCTATTCTCTTGCAGCAAAGGAGACAGCAGGAGACAGCGAACACGTTTCCTCACTTATCTCTTCGCTCACATTGGAGGTTTTGGTCTAATGAATTTATAGAGTATGATGAGTCATTTCTTCAGGAAGGACAAAACCGGCTTCGTCAGACAGGGACAACATTTTAAAGGGTCATTCCATTTAAAAATGACATCTGTCTGGATTCTAGAGTTCACACCAACCTTCGATTTTTAGGGTGTTCCCAACCACCTTTGTGGATTCCAGCTCCTCCTGCTACATTTTCCATAATATAGAATAGAAAAAAAAATATCCAACATAGATGGTGGGATCCCCTTTATAATGGGAATGGCAGGCGTACAGACCCGGGAACTCTGCACAGGAATGCTAGAAACCCCCATAATGGGCAACAGGGGTGCAGACCCGGGAACTCTGCACAGGAATGCTAGAAACCCCCATAATGGGCAACAGGTGTGCAGACCTGGGAACTCAGAGGAAGGATGGTGAGAATCCCTCATAATGGGCACAGCAAGTGTACAGACTTGGAAACTCAGCACGGGGATCAGTGGCGGCTGGTGCTCAAAATTTTTGGGGGGGCGCAAACAAACGAAAAAACAAAACAAAAAATAAATTGCAGCCACACTGTGCCCATCAAATGCAGCCACTGTGCCCATCAAATGCAGCCAATGTGCCATGCCATCAATTGTCGCCACTGTGCCATGCCATCAATTGTCGCCACTGTGCCATGCCTTCAAATGCAGCCACTGTTCCATGCAACGCAGCCACTGTGCCATCATTTATCACCACTGCGCCCATCAATTGTCACCACTGTGCTATGCCATCAAACGCAGCCACTGTGCCATCAATTGTCACCACTGTGCCATGCTAAACGCAGCCACTGTGCCATCAATTGTCACCACTGTGCCCATCAATTGTCACCACTGTGCCATCAAACGCAGCCACTGTGCCATGCCATCAATTGTTACCACTGTGCCCACATCAATTGTTACCACTGTGCGAACATCAATTGTCTCCACTGTGCCCTTTAATCGTTGCCACTTTGCCCTTTAATTGTTGACACTGTGCCCTTTAATTGTTGACACTGTGCCCATTCATGCCGCTGTGCCAATTGTCCCCATTGTGCCCTTCGTCGCCGCTGTGCCCCTTTCCCCCCCGCCCGGCACTTACCTTTACTGGAGTCAGCCATCCACGTCATCGACCCTCGCCTTGATGTCTTCTCCCGCCCTCGATGACGCTTCAGCCAATCAGGTTACCGATAGCCAGAACCGGCCAACCTGATTGGCTGAGACGCATGTCAGTCTTATCCAAGGACCGCACACCCGGTGCGTTCCGAGGATAAGCTTCCGGGGACCCGAGGGCTGTACTCGGAAAGCCTATCAGAGCCGCTGGCTCTGATAGGCACTTCCGTACAGCCAACCAGCTGCCGTTATTCAGATGGTCGACGCCTCATGTCCGGCCATCTGAATAGAACAGCGCAGCGGTGACAATAACAGATTTGTGCAATGCATGAATCTATGTTATTAGACTCAGTGGCGGTGAGAGCCAGAGGGGACGGCGCTCCAGCGCCCTCTATGGATGAACCGCCACTGACGGGGATGGTGGGAACCCCACAGCACATGTGCAGACCTGGGAATTCAGGACAGAGACCTCACCAATCAGCATCTAAACACTTAAAGAGTAACTCAATTTTTGTTGAGAAAAAAAAAACAAAAAAAAAATTTCCCTCTGAGTAATCTATCTACATTGCAAGGATTATAACAAACTTTTGTTTCAGATTCCTACCTTTTGTTATTCTGAAGAAATAGTGGCTTGTTGGTCTGTGTCCATATGTTCAGTAAATCTGTATGGGAGTAGTTTTATAATTATCAATCAGCTGCTGCACCTGCAGGGCTCTAATGAGGAAAGTGGCAGGGTCTGCATTCCTTTAGATGTGATTTCCCTTTGGGAGTATCTTACTGTAAATCTAAACCAGCAGCTCATTTGGGGGTAGTGCTAAAATGACATTTTTGTTGCAGGGGATGCCAAACATCTGACTTGCATTTTAGTGCAGACTTCTGGGAAAATCTATGAACCAATTACACATAGGAAGTAACATTTTCAGGGGGGGAGCGTTCTGTACACCATTTGTGTACAGAACGCTTCCAGGTAGCCATATTGCATTTGCGTTTTACAGAAAATTACAGAGCTGCAGATTGACAAGGAAAGGTCATTTTTAATAACGTTCAATTACAATATGACTTGAATAGCAATTGTATATGCTATAATATATTTTTTTCATTTGCCATTTTCTTCCCCATAAAAGTGGAGTTACCCTTTAAATATTAGTTTTGAGTGGAACAACCCTTCAAGTCTCCTGCTTCCCAACAGACACCGATCAACAGGTTTGTTTTCCTGGGAAGGGTTAACGCCTACTAAAAACAAATGGAAAGGTTTTGTCATGTGGCCGTTTCAAACACAGTGCTTAGCTCACATCTTTACGGAATGTGATTTTAAGGGATACAGTCAAGTACATGAGAAAATAGATAAAATAACCCCCAAGAGGTGAAGCGAAGTCTAGCAAGTCCAAATCAGACCGTGAGGTTTCCATGGTAACCTCAAAAAAAGATAACCAGAGCTTCAGTATTGTCTTTACTGGAAAGCAAACTTCTTTACTAGCAGCCCGAGACTGTCATTGGGAGGTGGATGGGGACAATTCTTAGCTCAGCCATTACACTTCATCCATCACAGGAGGGCTCCAACGCATTTTCTCTAGTGGGCCCAATTTTAACAGTCCAATCTTGAATCCATCAAAAGAGGGCCCTCAGTCTTACTTTTGTTGGGCTCAGTATCCCAGTCCAACTCTGACTTCATCCATCAGAGGTGGGGCCCAGTGACCCTGCCTGTCCATGTCTCCATCCATCAGAGATGGGGCCCAGTGTCCCGGCCTGTCCATGTCTCCATCCATCAGAGGTGGGGCCCAGTGTCCCGGCCTGTCCATGTCTCCATCCATCAGAGGTGGGTCCTAGTGTCTCAGCCTGACCATGATTCCATCCGTCAGAGATGGGCCCTTGCTCTCATTTTCTCTGGTGGGCTCCAGTGTCCCAGTCCAACCCCAACGCCAACCATGAGAGGTGGGCCTCCACTGTCATTCCTCTGGTGGGCCCCAGTGTCCTAGTCTGACCATGACTCAGTCCATTAGAGGGGTGGGCCCCAGTGTCCCAGCCTGACCATGACAACATCCATATGAGATGGACCCTTTTTTTCTCTGGTGGGCCCCAGTCTGACCCTAAATCCAACCATGAGAGGTGGGCCCCCCTCTCATTCCTCTGGTGGGCCACAGGTGTCCCAGTCCAACTGAAAGCAAACATGAGAGGTGGGCCTCTACTCTCATTCCTCTGGTGGGCCCCAGTGTCCCAGCCTGTCCATGACTCCATCCATCAGAGATGGACCCTTGCTCTCATTTTCTCTGGTGGGCCCCAGTGTCCCAGTCCAACACAAACTCCAACCATAAGAGGTGGGCCTCCGCTCTCATTCCTCTGGTGGACCCCAGTGTCCTAGTCTGACCATGACTCGATCCATCAGAGGTGGGCCCCAGTGTCCCAGCCCAACCATGACTACATCCATATGAGATGGACCCTTACTCATTTTCTCTGGTGGGCCCCAGTGTCCCAGTCCGACCCTAAATCCAACCATGAGGTGGGCCCCCACTCTCATTCCTCTGGTGAGCCACAGTGTCCCAGTCCAACCCGAACGCCAACCATGAGAGGTGGGCCTCGACTCTCATTCCTCTGGTGGGCCCCAGTGTCCTAGTCTGACCATGATTAAATCCATCAGAGGTGGGCCCCAGTGACACAGCCTGACCATGACTAGATCCATTAGAGGTGGGCCTTCAAATGTTTCCTGCATTTCTAGCGGCCTCCAGTGATGAGATTTCTGCACCAAATTGATGGGTCTCCCTATTAGTAGCACCACCCACTTTGCTTAATGAATTTTTCATTTCTATTATGGAGAATGTGGATGAAGGGTTGGAAACATCCTTCAAGGAGCAAAAACTGAATGAGATGCCAAAGTGGGTATTAAAAAGGACGGCATACACAAGACCAAGATCTGTCCACTGAACTTCTGAAGGACTATAACCAGCCAGGGTGCATCCCAACCCACCAATAAACAAAAACACTACTTTACGATTGACTAACCCTTCAGGGTGTGAATTTTTCTACCCATTGGCAGTTTACTGACAGATTTATCTGTTGACGAGAACCAATCAGCAGTGTCTACATCCTCTGTTGCCCTCCTACAGACTACAGAACAGGTCCTCCTTACCAGATAGAGAGATTTAGTGATGAGCAATTTTATCATCTACAAACCTTTGTAGGATGTGCTGTGCTCAGGGTTCTCCTCCTGACTCATCTCATGAGCACCGGAGACACCGTTCAGTAAATATGAATCAGTGGTGGGACTCTACGAGTGACTGAGCTGCCTCAAAAGCAACCACAAGAATTCCCAGCAGCCACACCTTCATTAATAGGGCTTATCACACGGCACTGGAACGCCATTCTGAACAAGAATCATCATGCATCATCATGCATGTATTATTTTCTTGCCACGGTCTGGGACCAGGGCCAAATTTCACTTTTCAAAACTTAAAAAGGGAAAAACATTAAAGCAGATCTCCTTCCCTTCAGTCTTATTCAGGCTCCTCCTCTCTGCTGAAATTGGGGACTTTGATTTCACTGCATACCAGGAGCTCCTCTCATTGGAAGCTGCAGCAAGTCAGATAGAGCTCCTCATTTCCTGGCTTGATGTTTATATTCCTTGTGACAGCAATAAAAATGATCATATATTTTTTTTTAAAGAGACATTGTAAAAAAAAAAAAAATAATAATAAAAGGAAAAAAAGAATGCAAAGCACCTAGTCCCTCCATGGTCACGTGCAGAAGCGAACTCATACGTAAGTCGCACCCACAAATGTAAAGGGTGTTCAAACCACACATGTGAGGTATGGCCACGATCATTAGAGCGAGAGCAATAATTCTATTACAAGGTCCTCCTCTGTAACTCCAAACTGGTAACCTGAAGAAATAATAAAAGCGTCACCTAAGAACCGTAGTTTGTCGCCATTCCACGAGTTTGCACAATTTTAAAGCATGAGATGTTAGGTATCTAGTTACTCGGCGTGACATCATCTTTCACATTATACAAACAAAATTGGTCTAACTTTACGGTTTTGTTTTTTTTATTCATAAAAGTGTATTTTTCCCCAAAAAAATTGCATTTGAAAGACAACTGCGACATAAAGTATTGAAACGATCGCCATTTTATTCTTTATGGTCTCAACTAAAAAATATGTATGTAATGTATATGGGTTCCAAGTAATTAAAAAAAAAAAAAAAAAAAAAAACAGGTTTTAAAGCGGTAGTTCCCCCTCCAAAAAATTTTTACCCTTAGATTGATGCTCATTGTGTCTAGGGGAATCAGCTAGTTGTTTTAAAATCGAAGCCGTACTTACCGTTGTAGAGAGCGATTTTCTCCGCCGCTTCCGGGTATGGTCTTCGGGTCTGGGCGTTCCTTCTTGATTGACAGGCTTCCGACGGTCGCATTTATCGCGTCACGATTTTCCGAAAGTAGCCGAACTTCGGTGCGCAGGCGCCGTATAGAGCCGCGCCGACGTTCGGCTTCTATCGGCTACTCGTGACGCGATGAATGCGACCGTCGGAAGCCTGTCGGAAGCCTGTCAATCAAGAAGGAACGCCCAGGCCCGAAGACCCATACCCGGAAGCGGCGGAGAAGATACAACGGTAAGTACAGCTTCGATTTTAAAACAACCAGCCGATTCCCCTAGACAAAATGAGCATCAATCTAAGGGGAAAAATTTTTTTGAGGGGGAACTACCGCTTTAACTTGTAAGTGACAAATGTCAGAAAAAAGGCTTAGACATAAAAGGGTTAATGATGCTTAAAATGAAACAATAAAAATTAAAAAGGTCTTTAAATATAGTGCCTAAGGCCCCGTTCATATGGACGGACCGTTCAGGTCCGCCTGTCAGTTTTGACGGCGGACCTGAATGACCGCTCCATGCAGTCCTATGGAGCGTCGGATGTCAGCGGAGACGTGTCTGCTGACATCTGACCCGATCCGCCAAAATCAGACGCATGGCGATACGTCCATATCCATCCATGGCGGATCGGATCGGGTAAGATCGCTCCATAGGAGACAGCGGTGCCCGACAAGCCCCTCCCCGCTCAGTGAGCAGAAAGGAGCTTGTCATCCGTCGGCTCAGCGGAGATCTGCGGACAGTCCGCCTCGTGTGAATAGGGCCTAAGGGGTCCTTTTAGTCTGCCTGTAAAGTGGCGCATCTGTATCATGTATAGAACCTGCTGCAGCAAAAATGATGATATTTATAAAGAAAAAAAGACATTTAAATTGCCGGCAGCTGTTTGTGGCTGTATTCTTTTGCACAAAAAAAAAAAAAAACCTCATCACTCCGCTGATTCCTTGCACCAGCTTTTCTCCTAGAACTCCTCAGCAATGCCTTCATCTGTTTTTTTTCCTCCAGAAGGACAGCACTATCTTTGTTTAGGCATCATCCAGGGTCATAATCTAAATCCTAGACAGATGCTCATTCAGAGATGACACGGTCATGCGAGTCCTGGTGCGATGATCACAAATGTGTGACACTAAGCAGCCCCTGCTGCTTGCTGCAAAGTTCCAATGTTGCAGTCTGATCACTGGGGGAGAAGATGCTTCCTTCCTCCTACAGCAGACTGATGACATCATTCCAGCCCGGGCACAGTCACCGATTAGAGATCAAGGACAAGGACAGCTTTTTAATGATAACAGGTGGAGCTTTTCTGAGAAATCACACTGCAACTGTATATTTTTATGGCAGGAATTTATTCTTGCAGAATTGTAAAGTTCCTGAAATGTCTACTTGAGCACCAATTGAACCTGAAGACACAAAAGGGACTTTCGGAACATTTACTATAGAAAACTCGGGGCAATTCCAGACAAACCTTTACAGGGACATCTCTGGGAATCTGGGAATGTCCCTGGAAAAGCAGGAAAAGTCGTCTGTTTTTGACGTCATAATCGTTTGAAGTAGAATTCCCCACCTGCACTCTGTTATCACTCCAGCAGTGACCATGGATCTGATGTCATTGTTCTAGGGCCCTTGGGGGCCCATCCTTTACATTAGTGGTACCCCCCCATTGCACACTGCAATACTGCATGGTGATTGGTTGCAGGTAATGGCTGATTTCACGGACACAGACTCCAGAAATGGTTATAAAGTGGAAATCAATAGAGGAAGTCAAGATTCAAACTGTTCCGGCTGTGCCTGTATAATCTCCATAATTCATGAGCTGTGTGCGCTCTTTCTATTTTGAGTCCATCTATCGGAATGCGGTCTGCCTAATACGTTGGTGCAATGTCTGCAAGTATTCATATATGGGAAGGTGATGGTAAATGGCTAAGGAATGGGAACTTAACCACTTAAGGACAGGAGGTGTTTTTCAGATTTGGTGTTTACAAGACTGAAACATTTTTTTTTGCTAGAAAAATTACTTAAAACCCCCAAACATTATATATTTTTTGTCTAACACCCTAGAGCAGGGATATGCAATTAGCGGACCTCCAGCTGTTGCAAAACTACAAGTCCCATCATGCTTCTGCCTCTGAGTGCTATGCTTGTGGCTGTCAGAGTCTTGCTATGCCTCATGGGATTTGTAGTTCTGCAACATCTGGAGGTCCGCTAATTGCATATCCCTGCCCTAGAGAATAAAATGGCAGTCATTGCAATACTTTTTGTCACACCGTATTTGCGCAGCGGTCTTACAAGCGCACTTTTTTGGAAAAAAAATCACTTTTTTTAATTAAAAATTAAGACATCAATAAATTTGGCGCAATTTTTTTTATATATTGTGAAAGATAATGTTACGACGAGTAAAATGATACCCAACATGTAACGCTTAAAAATCGCGCCCGCTCATGGCATGGCGTCAAACTTTTACCCTTAAAAATCTCGATAGGCGACGTTTAAAAAATTCTATAGGTTGCATTTTTTGAGCTACGATACCTCACTTGTGTGGTTTGAACACCGTTTTCATATGCGGGCGCTACTCGTGTATGCGTTTGCTTCTGCGCGCGAGCTCATCAGGAACGGGGCGCTTTAAAAAAAAAAAAATTGTTTTCTTATTTTTATTTTATAATTTTTTACACTGAAATAAAAAAAAATGTATCACTTTTATTCCTATTACAGGGAATGTAAACATCCTTTGTAAAAGAAAAAAGCATGACATGTCCTCTTAAATATGAGATCTGGGGTCAAAAAGACCTCAGATCTCATATTTAGACTTAAATGCAAAAAAATTAATAAATGGAAAATTTTGTCATTTGTAAAAATGACAACAAAAAAATGTCTCTTTAAGACGCATGGGCGGGACTGACGTCACTTCCGCCCAGCAATGCTATTATGGGGACGGGTGGGGGCCATCTTGCCCTCACTCGCATCCCCACACAGCAGGCAGCAGGACCCGATCGACTCCGCCGCTACGGACGGCTCCGGTAAGCGACGGAGGGCGCAGGAGAGTGGCGGGAGGGGGGGTCCCCTCTCCAGCCAGCGATAACGGCGATCCCGCCGCGGAGACCACCGTTATCGTTGACAGAACCGCTCACTAAAGAGATAGATGTCTCGGTTGTGGCAGCAGCTGCTGCCGTTACCGAGATATCCATCTTTAAAAACAGGACGTATATTTACAGTGGGCGGTCGTTAAGTGGTTAAAGTGACACTATGTTATTTTTTTTTTTTAAATAAAAAAATAACCTAAACATGTCATACTTGCCTCCACTGTGCAGCTCGTTTCACACAGTGTGGCTCCGAATGCCATTTTCTGGGGGCCCCCGGCGGCTCTCTCGGCTCCTCCCCACATCAGTAAACCCCCCCTCTGGGAAGCGCTCTCCCAAGGGGGTTACCTTGCGGGCGCACTCCCGAGTCCTGCATTCGGCATCCATAGCTGCCGAATGCAGGACTCGGCCCCGTCCCCCGGTGCCCGCATCATTGGATTTAATTGACAGCAGCAGGAGCCAATTGCTGCAGTACTATCAATCTATCCAATCAAGAGCCGAGAACCCCTGGGCAAAGATACAGGGCGTCCTTGTCATGGGACATTCCAGGGCTCAGGTAAGAAAAACGGGGGGGGGGGGGGGGGGCTGGGGGGCCGGTAATAGTCAGATGTTTTTTCACCTTGATGCATTAAGGTGAAAAAACAGGAGGGTTTGTATTCAATGCATGAATCCATCTATGGTGAGAGAGAGGTAGCGGGAGAGCCAAAACCATCCTGACTTGTCCCGGTGATCATGTCCTGGGACAGAAAGTGACGGATTTACAATTATCACCAGGACATGAGAGAGGGGGGGGGGGTAGCTGTCTGATAACCCCTCTAAATTGAGAGATTGTCTCTCATTTCATGGTAAGAAGCTCACAGTGTGCAGTGAAATCAGAGTAAGTAATTCCAGTACAGGAGAGGAGTCTGTACAACTGTGCAAGACTGAAGGGGAGGCTGGAGTTCAGATTTCATTATTTCTTTTAGAAGCAAAAAACTTAATTGAAATGAAGAATTCAGCACTGAACAGTCTGCAGGTGACTTTTTCTGCTCGTCTTGGCTCTGGCCCCACCAGCCATCCGGTGTCCCTGAAGTTATTATAGAACTCTGGTAAGTGTGCGTGTGTTACAGCGGCGTGTCCTCGGGGGGCTCCCATTGGCTGGCGGGGAGAGATGACATCTGCAGAGTGATGTACTATGCACAGACAGATCCCCGGTGTTGTCGGAGGAGATGTAAACACGTGTAACATGTGTGAAATCCATTCCCAACACAGGAAGTCACAGCAAGGGGCCCCAAGGACCTTTCCGGGACCCTGGCTGATGTCTATCCACTTCTATGTCCTCACAATGGACCATCCGTGGTCCTGCTCACCTTATCCCCAACCACCATTTATTCCTCAGATTACAAACATGGATGAAAAGATAAGATAAATGAGCCACGTGCACAAAACACGCTACTGGGTGGTCTGACCTGCCTGGGGAGAGACGGCTTGAAGGATCACTCCACCCACAACATGGAGAATTACAGTGAACCAAACTTCAGTAAAATAACTCTACTCAAGTATGTATTTTCAAAGTCAAAACTAAAAAGGCAATTTTTTTATATTATTTTGGATAGCATAAGGGAGGGTTATATTATTATAACCCCAGTCGTTTTTTTTTTTTTTTTCCCCCATCTGTGTCCCCATTGATTAATTTCCCTTCACTTCCTGTCCCATAGCTAAAAGAGAACAAATCCTTCCAAAGTGAGGGAAATCTCAGGGTGTCACCAGAACTAGTGTCCCCATTGGAAGATGTCCCCTCTATTCCTGTACCAAAGTTTGGGATTTTCTCTTTTCTATTTTCACTTTCGGTGATAATGATTATCAGAAATATAGAGAGGGTAAATCTCCCTATCGGAGACACAGACGCCAAAAAAAATAAAAAATAAAAAAAAAGGACAAAAAAAAATAAAAGACGAAAGGTTCTAATCCCACTCCATAACTAGGGCCCCATGCCACTAGGGGGCCCCATCAGGGTTGCCAGGCTCAGTAAAACCAGGGACAGTATGTAAAAATCTGTGTTTTTTTTACATCTGTCCCTGATATGTCTGAAACTGACATGCTTTTGATGTGAAAATCGTGAGAATTTATCTGCCCCGCCTCTGCACTGCCTCCTGGCGTGGTGGCCATCTGTAAGCCCAGGGGCCCCATAATCTTCTATTGCCCGGGGGCCCCATGAGTTGTCAGTCCGCCCCTGGCGCAAACCAATCGATAAACGCTTATTGCGATATTTTTTTAACCAAAAATAGGTAGAAGAATACGTATCGGCCTAAACTGAGGGAAAAAAAAGTTTGTTTTATATATTTTTGGGGGGTATTTATTATAGCAAAAAGTAAAAAAATATAAAAAAAAATTCAAAATTGTCGCTCTATTTTTGTTTATAGCACAAAAAATAAAAACCGCAGAGGTGATCAAATACCACCAAAAGAAAGCTCTATTTGTGGGGAAAAAAATGACGCCAATTTTGTTTGGGAGCCACGTCGCACGACCGCGCAATTGTCAGTTAAAGCGATGCAGTGCTGAATCGCAAAAACTGTCCGGGTCCTTTACCTGCATTTTGGTCTGGGTCTTAAGTGGTTAAGTAGTAGATGTGTATGGATTATCTTTGAAGAATATGGTTCAGTGTTGCCTGTGAAGTCCCCAATAGATATAAGAGAGTCATGGGGTGACTCCGCCTACACATGAAATAGCGCAGCTGGGTGGACTGATCACCGCTCACCCTTAGTCTGCTCATCAGTGAAAGGTCAGCATATCAGAATAACAGAGAATGCTGACGGTCCCTTGCAGCGAGTTTCTTCCTCTTTCCAAATGTTGCTTTTACATATCCTCCCAAACCAAACAAGAGAATATTCAGAGTGACACAACCGTCCCATTGTGTCCCCGCACAGCCTGTATGTACAAATACAACTACCCCTCCCCCTCCCCCGCTATCCCTTTCACAAGAATGGTAAAAAAAGCCCAGCGGTGATATTTCGGGGAGCTCTGACAGTGTCGATGACGTGTCGCGAAGGGTTTCACCATCATTTTATGACAACAGGCTGAACATACGTTGTGCGATTGTATGGAGGCAATGAGTGGCTTCAGGCCAGGAGTCAACGGGGAGTATAGAGAAGCCAGGGTATCATTCCGATAGACAACACGTACTGCACATAGCCCAAGTGTCTTATAGGAGAGGAAAAAAGTCAGAATGAACAGGCTGCATGTCATTTGCTGCCTCCTGTGTGCCTCTTCTCTCTATAGACACACTATATTGTCAAAAGTATTGGGACACCTGCCTTTAGGCCTGATTCACACCTATGCAGGTTGCAGTTTGCATATTCCAGGCGCATTTTGCGTTTTTCACTACACATTTTTGATCCATTGAACACTATGGAACCAAAAACCAGAAAATAGTCCCTGGACTTTCCATAAAATGCACAGGAATGGCATACCCGTGCTGTTCCTTCAGAGTCCTGTGCCGTGAACTGTGACCCCTGCAGGCATGCACGGGAGTGACGTCATCAGAGCTCGTCCAATCAGGGACCGGAGCCCCGCCAACCCAGAAGGAAGACCGGGTGAAGACAGCGCACCGCTAGAGGGCTTTGTTTTAAGATAAGTTTTACATAATGTGCTAGCATGCGATGCATACTAGCACATTTTAACTTTAAGTTGCTCTTAAATATGAAAAATCACACAGGTAAGTGACATATTGTGCAAGGAAATTAATAAATTGTAAACATTCAATAAAGTCTATATAGCAGAAAAATAATTGTGACAAAATTCATTGTGAAAGCAAGATAATGGTAATGAGTCCAGTAAGGTAATACGTACCGGATTCTATCCACCTTCACCAGAGAGGGAGAGGAGGAGGAGAAGAAAGGGAAGTTCTCAATCGGAAGAGAGAATCCCACTCTGTATGTGGGAAGCCTTACCCGAACTGGTGGACCCCCTAGGGGCCCTTTCACACGGTCGGAACGTTCAGGTCCACCTGTCCGTTTTGTCGGCGGACCTGAACGGCCACTCCATACATCTCTATGGAGCGTCGGATGTCAGCGGTGACATGTCCGCTGACATCCGACTCGATCCGATAAAATCACGTCCCCATCCGTCCATGGTGGATCGGATCAGGCGAGATCTGATAACGTCTGATCTCTCCATAGGAGACAGCGGAGGTGGACAAGCCCCTCCCCGCTCAGTGAGCAGAGAGGGACCCGTCATCCGCCAGCTCAGCTGAGATCCACGGAGAGATCTCCCTCTAAGCTGGCAGACTCTGCTGCAACGGATCTGCCTGGTGTGAAAGGGGCCTAAGGCCAAGGTCATAAGCGGGAGCAGAATAAACCCTCCGCAGGGACCAGGGCCACCATCAGGGGGGGGAGGGGGTAAAGGCAGTACACCTCTGAGGCCCCGTACACACGACCGAGAAACTCGACGGGCAAAACACATTGTTTTGCTCGTCGAGTTCCTTGTTCGGCTGTCAGAAAACTCGTCGAGCCAAATGTTCCCATTGCCCAACGAGGAAATAGAGAGCATGCTCTCTATTTGGCTCGACGAGTTTCCCGACGGGTTTCTCGGCGAAAAGTGTACACACGACCGGTTTTCTCGGCAGAATACGTCTCCCATCGAGTTTCTTGCTGGATTCTGCCGAGAAAACCGGTCGTGTGTACGGGGCCTCAGGGTATCAGCTCCCCAAGCCCCCCTCCCACCTCAATTCGCGGCACCACCCCCCCTCCCCGTTTTCTGCCTGAAGCTGTGTAAGGGGCCCCAAAATTCCTGATGGCGGCCCTGGCAGGGACTAGTAGGTCTCCATTGTCTCCGAAATTCTCCAGGTATGGCCAGAAACCAATCAGCGGTACTCGATGGGGCAGGAGGAACAGACACTTCAATCTGGAGATGCACACTCAGACCAGAAGCCACAAGTGCAAAAAAGGATAAGGAACTCCAATAGTAAAGTATTGTTATAAAAAAAAAAGCCTTTAATGCTAAAAAGGAGCAAGCGGTAACAACCGCAACATGTAAAAACAGCCGGCAAGCTTAAAAAAAAAAATCGCACACCGGGGTCACATGGGGCGTAATGGCGTCAGCGCGTAGCACCGCCCTACATGTTTCGTCACACATGTCGTCTTCCTGGGGCATGGGCGACGCGCTGATCCATCACCTTTATATCACACAATAGCAACCAAGCCTCGTTATCATCCGGGTGCCATATTGTGATTCACAAGTAAACAAATACAAAGCAGAGAGCACCAGACCTTGATCCGATGATCGCAGCTAATGCATATCAATAGCGAAAGGAAGAAAAAGATCCGATATTATTAAGGAATATAGATATTTGAACTAATACAGCATGATACAATCGCCTGTATTCCTGTTGGATATTAGATAAAATTAACTAGAGTATTAATAACTGCATTGAAAACTGCATTAATAACTATATTAAGGGATAAAAATAGAAATTAAAGGGTCACTAAAGGAAAAAAATTTTTTAGCTGAAATGACTGTTTACAGGGCATAGAGACATAATAGTTAACTGATTCCTTTTAAAAATGATTAAAAATAGATAAAAAAAACAATCATATAATGTGCCTGCAGTGTAGTTTCGTTTTTGCTGTTGTTTGCTGGTTCTCTGATGTACAGAGAGCCACTAGAGGGCAGTCAGCCAATAGAGAGCAGTGATACTTTGTCTAAAACTCCTCAGCACCAATCCAGTTTAGTTTTACACACAGTAATCACACCTCCTTGATTAGTGACCACCGTGAGAAATCTCCCAGTACTGTGGTCATCAGGAAACAGGCAACCAGGAAGTGTCCAGAACAGAGAGGATTTACAGCAACATGAAAGCAAAAACGAACAATGAGGACATGAAACCAGTACTGCAGTAAGGTAAAGGAAGCTATTTAGCTAAAAAAAAAAATTCCTTTAGTGACCCTTTAATTCTTAAATGTTTTTAAGCCTAAAAGGAACATCATATCATAAAAGCAATATGACTTACAATAAATAAAAAAGCAAAAAATGTAACTGTATAAAATTGTAAAAAATTGGTAGTAAATGTTGAGTAGCAATAAAATATCATAATAGCGGCAACCAGGCATTGATCTTTATATCAAAATTCAGGCCAAGAGGCCTAAGGCATCTAATTTTGTATATCCAGCTCATTTCTAACTTAGAAATGGCGCGCCTCTTAGGTTCCCCTCTTCAAGGTAGTCCAAGTCTGTCGATCCCAACAAACGAAGTCCCCTTAGGTTCTGTTTATGTACCTCTAAGTAGTGTCTGGAGACGGAGTGACCCTTAAAGCCTCTCCTAATGTTAACTATGTGTTTGTTCAGTCTGACCTGTTATGGTCGTACAGTACATCCCACGTACTGAAGCCCGCAAGGACAGCTCAGGAAGTAGACACCAAGAGTGGAACAAGTAATAAATGAATGATTTTCTTATTTAAGCACAACTTATGTTTTTTGTTTGCATCATAGAGATATTTGATGTTTTTTGTTAGCTATTTACGCATTTCCAGAATTCTTTAGCGCGGTATAATCCCATTTTTTTCCACATTATATCTTTGCCTTGCGGGTTTAAAAAAAGCTGTTGGTTTACTACCACTTTAAAAAGAGTAGGGAAGCAAGGGGAGGGATTGGAGGAGCTGGGCCATCACCGACCGTAATTAGACATGCCAAGAAGAGGAGAACTTGCAATTTTAAGTTGGTGACAGAGTCTCTTTCAGTAATAAAACTACAGGTGGCATGATGAAACCCAGAATAGTCAGGGATTTATGATCACACAAACTTCAGAGCCTTGTAGAACAATGTATTATTAACATGCAGCCACCCGGAATAGCGGGGGATCGATTGATATTTTGCTGTTTAAACAGGAGCCGCTCCGACTTGTGTACAAATATTCCGCTAAGTATTCACACGTGGGAGGAAAGCTTTCCTTTATAAATATTTGAACAGCTTCCTGCTGCATTATGTCAGGAATAAAAGGCCTTTATGTCTTACTCGCGGCGGCGATATTAGAAGAGGAGATGATCTCCTGGTCTCCGATTGGAAAAAGGAGACAACGCCTGACAGCGCTGAATGAAGCGATTGTGTTCTCAGATCCTCCGTAGGCCAGGCCAATCAGGCCCAGGGAACCCAGTAACACTTCACAGGACGGCCCAAGATGTACATTCATCGATTTTCTTAGAACGCCATTATAATTAGATGGGCTGGCAAAGACAAGCCTACGGCTAGATGGCGCATTTCAATATAAGGGACTTAACTCTTTCAGGATAATTATCACTCTTTTGGTGCTACGGCAGGAGGTTGCAAGATTATTCTCAGGGGAAAAAAAGAAAAAATAATCCAAAAACGAGTGACAGCGAACAATTAATCTTCTACTCCAAATTATATCTATAAAGCTCTAAATGAATCACTTAAAGTGGAAGAAAAGCCTAAAGGGCCGGTTCACACCATAAAGCAAGCATTCCCATGCGGCGCGTTTTTGACAGCCCATTTATTTCAATAGACTGCAAAAGTGATTTTTTTTTATATCCCCCACACACCAAACAGCATGGTACCGCTTTGGTGGCTGAAAACGTGTGAATTTTCTAGATGCAAGGGTGTGTAAATAATAAAGGGCACCAATGTGTATCTGCAGACAGAAGAGCATGCCCATTGCTGCACCCAGGGCCGTAGATAATTATTTTTTCCTGGGGGGTTCAAGTCTTTCAAACTCAAAGACATCATTTAACACTTTTTTATGTTGGGGGATGTACAGTAAACACCTGTGACCGCAGAGTGGGGCCATGAGGCTTTGAAATGAGACCTTGCAATAATTTCATGCTTTTCAGGGGGACCCCTTATTAAACTGAGGGGATTGAGCACAGTAGAAGGGAGGCTGCACTCTGAAACGCTGATGCTGAGGCTAAACAGCAGAGACACTGTCTGGGCAATTTGCCAGGATGCTCTGGGGGGGTTTGAACACCCCTGACCCCCCCCCTTATCTACGCCCCTGCCTGCACTGCAAGTAGTGTGTATGGGCCCGAAGACAAACTGTCCTAAAATGTTCTCTCACCCTTTCTCCTAGCTATCCTGGTAAAATACATTAAATAAAAAGCATCTGTATACTTACCTGCTTTTAATCTGCTCTGGTCACGTGATCCCGCAGCTCCCGTTCTCCCATGTTAGTGAGCAGATGCTGCAGGGAAGAGGAGGGAGCCATGAGAGTGGTTGGGCTATAGAAGCCTGTAGGTGACGTCACGGCTTCCCGGAAATCCCAGCCGTTGTCTTGCACTCCCTGAGCCAGAGCTTCAGAATCACTTTACTGGATTGGAGCGGATTAAGAATAGGTAAGTACACGCAGCTTTTTTTAAACAAGTTAGGCAGGAGGAGGGGGAGGGTATATTTTTCATAGTAGTTTGACTCCACTCGCGCTTGAGCGACTCCAAAGTCACACGATTTCCAGTATGACTGAGTGCGACTTTGATCCGCCTTTACACCCTTTGGATCAAAGTTGCATGAAAAAGTAGCATAGGCACCTTTTAAAAGTCCATACCACTTTAAAGGGGCTGTAAACCCTTGTGTTTTTTCACCTTAATGCATCCTACGCATTAAGATGAAAAAACTTCTGACACTGACCGGCCTCCCACCCGTTTTACTCACCTGAGCCTGTTCGTTTCCTCAGCGGAGACGCGCTCTACCTCTCTGCTCAGGGTTCTTGGCTCTTGATTGGATAGATTGATAGCAGTGCAGCCAATGGCTCCCACTGCTGTCAATCAAATCCAATGATGCGGGGGGGGGGGGGGGGCAGAACCGAGTCTGGCATTCTGTGTCTATGAAAACAAATGCTGGACTCCGGAGCCACTCTGTGCAAAATTAACTGCACAGTGGGGGTATGATATGTATGTTTGTTTAAAAAAAACAAAAAAAACAACACCTTTAAGTCACACTGATTTGAATAAGTGCCATTGAAAAAAAATAAAAATTGGGCTGCAACTTGGATGTCCAATGCTTTTCTGCCCTCAGACAAAGTCGTAATGACGAAACGCGTCAGCATGTGACCATACGGCAACCAGAAGTGACGTGTGCAGGTCACGGCCAGGAAGGAACAACCAGGAAATATCAGCGCAGCGGATGGCAGACGGTTTACACCCCTACTGACTGGTGTCAATGCAGTTTATACATATTATGCTTTGTAAGTCTGATGCTAAGGGGGTGGTATGGTTTAATAAATGTTTAAAATGGGATCACGCTATGTGGAGCCTTTTTTTTTTTTACATGACCGACCACCAATGGAGTGATGTGTTGTTAAAGTTAACCCTGCTGATTGGATGACATCATTTGATTATTAAAAGGCATGTGAATAACTTATTGTTGGTGAGTTTAGACCCCTAGGGGAGAGAGTGACTCACGCAGTGTGGATTTTGGTGTAAACTGTGCGCTTACTAGATATCAACTAGGATCTTCACCCAACAACAGAACTTTTCCATCACTAAGATGTCATGCTTTCTGTTCCTCATATGATCCAAATATGAATGCCGGTCACATTCTAAATGATTGACAGGAGCGCTGCTAAAGTATTGGATTCTTTACAAGACTATGCTTTTTGATTAAACCTCTTTACACTTTACATGTATTTGTTTTAGCCGCTGCTTTCTATACATATGCATAGAAATATACCATTTAAATGTGTGTAGCATATATATTAAACAAACTTTATTAAGTACTTAGACCACTGGGGCGTTTTTCAGGCACTTTTGGGCAAAAAAATTAAATTTGCGCCTGTAAAGTGCTTTAAAAACAGCAGTCCCAGTGTGAGCGCCCGAGTGCTCCCACACTAGGGTGGTGCACTTGCAGGATGTTCAAAAAAGTCCTGCAAGCAGCGTTTTTTGGGCGGCGGAGGAGCAATGTATACACTGCTCCTCCATCACCCCTGCCCATTGAAATGAATGGGCAGCGTTGCCAAAAGCACCTGTAAAGCGCTTCGGCGCTTTTCAGGCACTAATAACCCTTTCTTCGGTGGCTAGTGAGGGGTTAAAAGTGCCCTGCTAGTGGCCGAAAAGCGCCGCTAAAACTAGTGCCGCTTTACTGCTGACGCGGCCCGTTGTCAGTGTGAAAAGGAGTCTTAGCACTGAGTGGTGTGAGTAGGCCCTACACTGAGATTACCAAAGCTTTTCCTCCACTTTAACCACTTGCTTACTGGGCACATAAACCCCCTTCGTTCCCAGGCGAAATCTCAGCGTCCGGCACTGCGTCGCTTTAACTGACAATTGCGCGGTCGTGCGACGTGGCTCCCAAACAAAATTGGCGTCCTTTTTTCCCCACAAATAGAGCTTTCTTTTGGTGGTATTTGATCACCTCTGCGGTTTTTATTTTTTGCGCTATAAACAAAAAAAGAGCAACAATTTAAAAAAAATATATATTTTTTTTACTTGTTGCTATAATAAATATCCCAATTTTTTTTAAAAAAACTATTTTTTTTCTCAGTTAAGGCCGATACGTATTTTTCGACGTATTTTTGTAAAAAAAAAAAAAAAAAAATCACAATAAGCGACTGGTTTGCGCAAAAGTTATAGCGCCTACAAAATGGGGAACAGAATTATGATTTTTTTTATTATTTTTTTTTTTACTAGTAATGGCGGCGATCTGCGATTTTTATTGGGACTGGGATATTGCGGCGGACGTATCGGACACTTTTGACACAAATTTGGCGCCATTCACATTTATACGGCGATCAGTGATATAAAAATGCACTAATTACTGTATAAATGTGACTGGCAGTGAAGGGGTTAACACTAGGGGGTGAGGAAGGGGTTAACTGTGTAGCCTGGGTGTGTTATAACTGTGTGGGGGGAGGGGGGTGACTGGGGGAGGGGACCGATGCTGTGTCCCTATGTACAAGGGACACAGATCGGTCTCCTCTCCTCTCACAGCACGTGGAGCTCTGTGTTTACACACAGAGCTCCACGTTCCTGCTGTCACCTACCGTGTCACCGACGATCGCGTGTACCCGGCGGACATTGCGGCCGCCAGGTACACGCATCGGGTCTTCGGCGATGCGTCGGGACAGTTTTTACCCGCCGCGCGCCACCCAGTGGCGCGCGCGGGTAATGCACATAAAGGCCGTTTTTAAACGGCCACTTGGCACTTGAGAGCCGCGCTGCGGACGTATTTCGTCTATAGCGCGGATCTCAAGTGGTTAAAGCCGACTTCCAGGTACCGTTTGGCTATTTTTGCCTAGTTACACTAGTCCAGCTTGGATCAATGTAAGTGTGCGCATGCCACACTTGGTCAATCCCTGTGGAAGCTGAAAATTTGCGTTGGCACAGCAATTGCTGCTGGTTTCTGTGTCCTGTGCTAAGTGGCTGCCCTGCTGTTTCATGGACACAGGAGGTCACCCACTCAGCATGGATGGGCACCATTACAGACAACAATTTGCATTCTTCTGAAGGATGTCATAATGGTGTCTTCATCTTGTCCAATCAGAGACCAGTTCCTTTGTTGAGGTATCAGTGGAAGAACTCCTCCGGCGGGCCTCATTGTGGACAGACATGTCCCCCCCCCCCCCCATCTGGAGATTGAAGAGAATGGCTGCACACAGACATAATGAAAAGTCCTTTTATTGAGTAATCCTTGGAGAGTACATGACACACACCTCAAGTATACCAGTTGGTACGAGGGTTGACGTGTTTCACACAATTACATTGTAGTTACTCATAATGAGCAAGCACAATGTAGTTGTGTGAAACGCGTCAACCTCTGTACCGGCTGGTATACTTGTGGTGTGTGTCATGTACTCTCCAAGAAAAACTCAATAAAAGGACTTTTCCTAACGTGGGTGTGCAGCCTCTCGGTTCAATCTAGTTCATATTACGGCAGGCGAGCCGAGGCGTGCACCCGCGTGAGAAGTCCCACCCACCTAACCTCACCTGGAGCCGTGGCTTCCTTTGTTGTTCATTCCCCATCTGGAGGTTATTGAAAAAGATGGCATTAATCTCTGAAGTCAGATTCTCACAATGCATGTTTGTATTACGTGGCGAGGGCTCCCCAAGAAATGGTCGCACCATCTAGGAGTACCAGCCGGGCACTGATGGACAATATGCTTTTACATGCCACTGGTGAAAGAGATGGGGAGAGATGGCCAATTTTAACCAACTCTCAAGATTTGGGTCCCATTAAGACCTGTGTGGATTATGCATTATGGTAACATACACCATACCAGAAGTTACTGCCAACGCACAGAGTTGAACAGTGCCCAGATCTTGGGATCCCTCCAAGACTGGGTGTCAGGTCACCTGTGGCCAGGTAACAAGTGCACCCCGTTGGGGTAAGGGTTGCACAGGGTAGTGAACCCTATGGCCGACTGCTGCGATTAGAGAGGAAGTGTGAACCCAAGATCGCCCAGGGCGCGGAGTCTAAGACCCAGCTTTGTGTTCACCAGAGCCTCTAGTAGTGAGGATGGCCTTCGCCGCAGCTGGATCCAGGTCACGACCCCTGGGATCCCCTAGGTCACGCTCCGCAGAGAGAGGGAGGGGAAGCAGCAAGCAGGACAAGCGGTAGTGATGAGTAAGCCGAGGTCAGGGCAACAGGCAGACAAGGGTAACCGAGGGACAGGCAAAAGGTCAGGATCACAGGCAAACAGGAGAAGTCAGGGACGAGCCAAAAACGGTACACAGGAAGATAATCGTAGCACACTGCAGACAGGAACTAAAGCTAACAACACTGTTGAACAGCTAAGCAGACTAGCAGTGCAGTGGTTAATATAGGCTTCCTGGGATGGCCTAGGGTGGAGCAATACAGGGAGGAAGGTGATAAGAGACAGTCAGAAGGAGGTTCAGGCCTCTAATGAACACATGGAGATCAGGTAAGCTGCCAGACTTTATTGCATATCCATGACAGTGGGTCAACTCTTTCCACACATACTCAGCTCCCCTAACACCAGTGCTATAAAAGAGCTTGCCATCTTTTAGTGCCAGGCTGAATCTTTCAGATGGCAGGACCATAGCTTAGACCAGTGATGGCAAACTTTGGAACCCCGGATGTTTTGGAACTACATTTCCCATGATGCTCATGCACTCTGCAGTGTAGTTGAGCATCATGGGAAATGCAGTTTCAAAAAATCTGGGGTGCCAAGGTTTGCCATCACTGGCTTAGACAGTCCTTTCCCCAAAGCACCAACCTGCTGTACTCTACCCTCTATAGCATAGGAAATAATTGTAGGACAATTTCTAGCCTCGTACTTTTGCCTGTACATAGGACAAGGCGCCAGGTAGGGCGTCATGGCTCCTTGGCTTTAAAAAAAAAAAGCATGGGGATGGTTTCTTACTTCTCATACAAGATCTATGAGTAAGTGAGTAACTTGTATAGCGCAACAAATGCAAACTTAATCGCCTCAAGGCGCTTTGCATCCAGTGTCGTCCTGGTCCTTCAGAAGAGGTGGGTCTTTAGTTTTTTTCCTAAAAGCCCGATGGTTTTCTTCCAAGCAGATGGTAGTGGGCAGAGCATTCCAGAGCCGTGGTCCTTGGACTGCAAATCTATGTTCTCCCTTAGATTTGTAGCGGGATTTAGAGAAGGTTTTGGTTGGTTGACCGGAGCATGCGCTTGGTGACGTAGTGTCTTGAATGTCACCCGGTCCTGTACGGGCAGCCAGTGGAAGGACCTCAAGACCAGGGAGATTGGTTCCCACGGCTTTTTATCTGTTACCAGTCTGGCTGCCGTGTATAAATATTTCCAAACCAGGCATTGCTGCAGTCACATTGTACTTTAACCCTAATGAAGTGTGTGAACCCCTGAGACGTGTTGGCTTTCATATTGTTGATCCTTCATTAAAATATCCTTCCGAACCCCATCAGCATTGGTGTAGCTGTGTATTGCTATGGTTAACATATCTACAATCTGCAGGTCTTCTTACCATGAAAAGACCAGGTCAGCCTACTATAGCCCGTGGTTGGGATTCAAACCGGACGACCCCATTGCTGCTAGGCGGAAGCGCTAACCACTTAGCCACTGTGCTGCCCTTTCATTATACAATTGTATTGTTCAATTTCCTTTAGATTTACCTTCAACTATGTAGTACAAGGGCCTGCCTGATTGCATACAATCTGAAAGGGTTTAGGTTTAACCTCATATTATATGGTTTTGGTAAATCTAAAAGGAAAGTTGTATAAAGTGTAGCCAGCTTTACTGGAATCTGACCCCTCCGGACCACAGATGGATTTACATTGGCAAAGTAGGGATTCTCTTTAGTGTGGCCCAGAACAGCTTTTTTTACGGACAGCAGAAAGTGTTTTCTTAGCCGTGGTGCAGCAGCTCCTTCTCTGCTCCTTCTTCTATACAACTCTCCTCTCCTGAAATACTCTGCACGGCTGGAGGTCTCTGCTCCTTCTTCTATACAACTCTCCTCTCCTGAAATACTCTGCACGGCTGGAGGTCTCTACTCCTTCTTCTATACAACTCTCCTCTCCTCAAATACTCTGCACGGCTGGAGGTCTCTGCTCCTTCTATACAATTCTTCTCTCCTGAAATACTCTGCATGACTGGAGGTCTCTGCTCCTTCTTCTATACAACTCTCCTCTCCTGAAATACTCTGCATGGCTGGAGGTCTCTGCTCCTTCTTCTATACAACTCTCCTCTCCTGAAATACTCTGCATTGCTGGGGGTCTCTGCTGCTTCTTCTATACAACTCTTCTCTCCTGAAATACTCTGCGTGGCTGGAGGTCTCTGCTCCTTCTTCTATCTAACTCTTCTATCCTGAAATACTCTGCACGGCTGGAGGTCTCTTCTCCTTCCTCTAACTCTCCTGAAATGCTCTGTACTGCTGGAGGACCCGTGTATATTAATGACTGTCAGTTGCACTGGGCTGTGTTCTATGAAGTTCCCTGTACTGTGTGTTAGGAATGGGTGGAGGGGAAGTAATGGGAATGGAGGTGCAGTATAGTATAATGCCTCCAGACGGTGGAGATGGGAAAAGTCAGGTACCCGGTGGGGGGAGGGGAAGATATGGGATGGTCTCGCTGTAATAAGTCGGAGGGGTGAGGATTGCGGCACATCTCAGCAGATGGAGTTTTGTTTACACCACGAGCGTCTTACAATGAGAGGAAGTAAACACCGCTCCCTTTCTGCAAGATCCAACTTCCCTCCCACTATGTCCCCGCTGACTCTTCATATCCGAGACTAGACCCCATCCCAAGACCACCCTGCCCTGTCCTTCAAGAGCATCACCATCCGCAGACTATCCCTCTCCATCTTTAGTCCACACTGCCCTGTCCTCCAAGAGCATCACCCCCCCCCCCCACAGACTATCCCTCTCCATCTTTAGTTCAAACTGCCTTGTCCTCCATTCTGCAGACTATCCCTCCTGACCCCAGAAGACCACCCTGGATGGACCTCTAAGGGAAACTCTTCATCCTGCAGGCTATCCCACCCAATAACAGACAGCCCCTATCCCCATCATGAAGCCTATCCTACTTCATTCTGCAGACCATTCCTCCCATCCTGACTGGTCCACTAAGGTGTCTCTTCCATCACGCACACCATCTGTTCTACCCGCCTATCCCGCAGATTACAGGTCCTTATATATGTAGCGCATTCCCTTGCTCTGCAGACCAATCATTATCTCCTACAGACTATGTCCCCATTCTACTACTCACCATATACCTTACAATCTGACCATACAATCAACCTTCCATCTACCAAAACTATATAATATACCCAATCAGGCAGGCCCTTGTACAACACATCTGTTGCTAGATTTAAAGGTGATTGTACGATCAGATTGTATAGTATATGGTGAGCCTCAGGCCCGTCTTAATAGCATCAGGGGCCCCTGGGCAAAGTAATGCTCTGGGGCCCCTACAATGACGACAGTGCAGGTAAACAGACATTAATTAGGTAGGAGACAAACTGCCTCCCCTGTATATCTATCACTCTCAGTGCCACCATGGGGCCCCCAATTTCAAGGCAGTTCTGGCTCAAGGACCAGCTGCTTTGGGGAAAGTGCAGGGGCCCCCCCATGCAGCTGGGGACCCTGGGTAGTGCCCAGGTGTGCCCTCTCATTAAGACAGCCCTGGTGAGCCTTACACTCCCATCCTGCAGACTTTCTCCCCCTGCAGACCTTGCATCCACCCTACAAACTATCTCTCACTTCCTACAGGCTATGCCCCTATCCTACAGACCAATTCACCCATTCAGCAGACTATCTCACCCTGCAGACTATGCCCACATCATATTCTTTGCATCCTACAGATTATGCCCCAATCCGACATTCTAAATTTTCAATCCTGCAGACTATTCCTCCATCCTACATACTCTCCATTCTGCAGATTTTCACACCCTCCCTGGAGACTATGAACCCGTCCTGCAGACTATCCCTCCATCCCACACACCCTCTATTCTGCAAACTAACCCCCCAATCCCCATCCTTCTCATTAGAGAAAGCTCAGCATCTTCCTTCCCCCAACAACACAACAACATCCTGTTTTGCTAATGAAAAACACAATCCTGTCCTATTTTCTGCAGGAATGTGAGCGCCATCCAATTCCACATCTGCCGGAGGCCGCAGACCCCCCCCCCCCCGCTACGTACGCCTGCCTTTGACACTACAGATGTCTGTACAGAGGATTTTTGACTTTTTTTTTTTTTTTAAGATTTTTTCTTTCTGAGATAAAAAAAATTGATTTTCCGCAGTGAAGAAATTCTACCTTCGGTAAAATCCGACTTTTCACGGCGCAATGCGTTTTGCCCAGATCGCTCTGCTCATCCCCACCCAGCTTTCCCTAAAATCCTCATACATTCCAGTCGGGGTTACATCTGGCACATGTTAGGTCTCGGTAACCTTTGGCAGTCTCATGTTTCAGAAAACAAAATAAACTTGTTCTGCTGTGCCAAACCTGCACCCCTCTGATATCAAACCAGTTACAAAACTCAATCTTTTTATGTGTTCTGCCATCAACTGCCAACCTGCAGCAGCTGGCACATGAATTGGGACCGGCCATGTGATCTCGCTGATCAGGTGACTATTTACAATGGGGTGTTATATGACAATTCAATCTTTGACCCCCTTTACACGCATACCTCCCAACCGTCCCGGTTTTCGCGGGAATGTCCCGCGATAAAGCCCGCGAGCAACGCTATTGTCCCGAACAACTTTGATCCGCGGACCCCCCCCGCTCAACAACTTCGTTTGGGTGGTATGCTCATTTGTCCCTCATTCTGAAGTTGAAAAGTTGGGAGGTATGCACATGCAGTCGGACCATTCGTTTCATAAGTTTTAAGATTTAACCCCTTCATGCCCCTCTTGGCAGCCCTTTAAATTCCTGGCTTCCCCATCATGTGACTGGTTCTCACCGTGGTCACATGATCAGAAGCTCGTCCCACTGGCTCTTGATCAGAAGCCGTGACTGAGAACCGTCAGTGATTGCTTGGAGCTGCCGGCGGGAAGCAGGGCCGATCCTAGGGTCACAGACGCCTGGGTGCAGAAATATTTTCTGGCGCCCCCACATGGCCAGGGTCATCTTACCAACTCCTCCCCTTTACAAATGTTTCTATGGCTATGACTCAAACAAAGAGATGCTCCCCTAAGAAGTCTTCATTAGTGTCCCCCATCAGAGCCCCCCACATCAGGTGTCCCCATAGATCAGTACTTGTCCAATAGATCCATGTAGCTCGGGCACGCTGGGAGCAGAAGCACATTACAGGGGGCGGGGCATACGTGGCATATTTGGTTACTTGGAGGGTGGCACTCGGAGGGCATTTCTGGGAGTGCACGGAATGATTTGCAGCAGCTCCGGCCAACCCAGAAGCCTCTCATCACACCCCCTATGGGAGAAGAGCCGACACACACAGAGGGGGCGGGGCAGACAGGAGACTGCTCCATGCACACCGGACATATTTAATTAGTGGAGCCTAGTGCCGGAATGTGTTCTGGTACTAGGCTCCGCTGTGGTACCCAGACTGGATTCTGGGAGGTATGGGCTCTTGTCAGTTGCCAGCGGAGAGAGCAATCGGAATGGGGAAACGCAGCAGCCGCTACATACGCTCCGCCTCTGGACCCAGACAAGGAGGAGGGAGGGGAGCACTTTTGAGCTTCGGCGCCCCAACCACTAGTTTTAATTACTACACTATGGGAGATTACTTTGTCTCACCCTAACATACGGATTAGCGTGGCGGAAGGTTCCTTAAAAGGGATCATTACCATGCATTACCTGGGTACATCTGACAGTTTCAGTAATAAAGCCCCCACCCCGGTGGTGCCGATTACACACCCTCCCCACATCCAATTCACCCTGCTGCCTGGGCACCCCTGCTGGCCGGGCCCTGTACAGGAAGACCGGTAGTACCCCCCTTATCCATGGCCCTGGCCATCATGGATGCATATGTGAAGTGGTAGAGCATTATAATACACTATTCCTGCCACTGCTCATGTGGTCGGGAAATAAAAGTACCTACAGGCATATTCCACATTGGTATACTATGTACACTTAGGAGCTATGAGGCTGTGTGCACTCAGGCAGCTCTGAGATCAGACCTCTGCACCATGCACACCCTAATGTGTTGTATGGGACCCCAATGCACCACCCAAGGGTAATCTCCAGCCCCTCCCCCTCGTGTGCTTCCAAACAGGAAGTGAAGGGAAATGTCCCCAATGACCCCCACAATGCAATTCTAACCTTCCTCTTACTTGATTCAATACTAAAAATACTTAAATTCTGCTATGAAATGTTGCCAGAGAGTGCCATCTGTCAGGGCAGTATGCTGGTTCTTGTAGTTCACCAGCGTCACCAAAGCACACACTGACCCCCCTCCCTCCCTGAACCTTCACTAGTTACATATTTACAAAAGAACACCAAGTTATCAGAGAAAGAGGAAGCATTTCTACTTCCTGTCTGATAGAGGAAAAATGTTCCATGGATGCCAGATTACAAGCAACGGCCGCACGGCGCTCTGCAGCCACCCCCTCCCCCGTGTCCCCTCATGCTTGCGCTCAGGACGCTTTACATGAAGAACCTGACAGTCTGTGCGCAAAAGGGACCCAAAGGAAGCCGATGTCTGCGTGAAAACATTCCTGACATGTCACAGAATACAGTATCTTTGTTCTGAAACACTCCACTTTTTATCATTAAAGAGACACCCCTGAGCTCCAGTCCAGTGATTGTGCCTAGGCTGAGATAATGTCATCACTCTGCTGCAGGCAGGAGGAAGCATTTTTTCAGTCTCCCCTCCAGTGAACATTGTAACTTTGTAGCAAGCAACAAGGTGAGAGGCTGTAGCAGGGGCTGGTGTGTGTTAGACATTTGTAAACATAGCCAAGAACTGCACAGACACCAGGATTTATAGGATTGTGTCATTTCTGAGATAACATCTCAGTCCAGGAAGTGAATGGTGATCCTCAGCGATGCCTGAACAAAGATGGCTCCATCCTTCTGGAAAGCAAAGCAGATGAATGCACTGTATGGAGGAGTACTGTGATCTCCATGGCAGGTAATAAATACAGTAGAAACTTGGTTTACGAGTAATGCGGTTAACGAGCGTTTTGAATAATAAGCAACTTTTCTTTTGTTTTTATTCTGACTCGCGACGCAAGCATGATTCAAGGTAATGGGGTGTGCAGTACCGCATTTGGCCAGAGGTGCGGGGGAGGCCAGTGACACTCAGAACGGTTCTGAGCCAATTCGGCTCTCTGATGCCCCACCTCTGGCCACATGTAGTATTGCATGTCATAGAAGTAAATGCGGAACAAATTATCTTTGTTTCCATTAACTTCTACGCGAGTGCTTTGGATTACAAGCATTCTCCTGGAACTGTACCACTGTTCCACTGTACCAGAAAGTGTTATACTGACCCATTACGGAACATAGATGGACCCAAGACAAAATGTTCACAAAAGCCAGCTATACCTTTCCTAGCTTAAATAGCATATCTTCTAATGTGATTGTTGTATCTTACTCTACCTTGTCATCACCCTCTAGGTCCAGCACTAGGAGCCAATCAGCTTCTTTTACAGTACAAATGTGCGGTCATGCCAATACAGGAGCTCAGTGACAAGAGTGATGACCTCATTCACCATGTGTTCTGCTTCAAATGCCTTAAATCCATTCTGTCCGGACAGTACGGTCACTTGCTGACTTGGCACCATCCACAAGCAGCTTAACTCTTCAATAAGACACAGAGGTTGAATCCAAAACCATTTCACTTCAGATAACTGCAGTACAGAGGGTGCTTTTTTTAGTCTTTTAACCACTTGCCCACCGGGTTAATTCTGGCACTTCTCTCCTTCATGTGAAAATCACAATTTTTTTGCTAGAAAATTAATCAGAACCCCCAAACATTATATATTTTTTTTTAGCAGACATCCTAGGGAATAAAATGGCAGTCATTGCAATACTTTTTGTCACACCGTATTTGCGCAGCGGTCTTACAAGCGCACTTTTTTTGGATAAAAATCACTTTTTTGAATTAAAAAATAAGACAACAATACATTTTGCCCAATTTTTTTATATATTGTGAAAGATAATGTTACGCCGAGTAAAATGATACCCAACATGTCACGCTTAAAAATTGCGCCCGCTCGTGGCATGGCGTCAAACTTTTACCCTTAAAAATCTCGATAGGCGACGTTTAAAAAATTCTACAGGTTGCATTTTTTGAGTTGCAGAGTAGGTCTAGGGCTAGAATTATTGCTCTCACTCTAACGATCGCGGCGATACCTCACTTGTGTGGTTTGAATACCGTTTTCATATGCGGGCGCTACTCGCGTATGCGTTTGCTTCTGCGCGCGAGCTCGTCGGGATGGGGCGCTTTAAAAAAAAAAATTTTTGGTTTTCTTATTTATTTTTATTTAGTTTTATAATTTTTTTACACTGAAATAAAAAAAAAAAAAAAAATGATCACTTTTATTCCTATTACAAGGAATGTAAACATCCCTTGTAATAGAAAAAAGCATGACAGGTACTCTTAAATATGAGATCTGGGGTCAAAAAGACCTCAGATCTCATAATTAGACTTAAATGCAAAAAAATAAAAATAAAAATGTCATTTTTTCAAATGACAAAAAAAAAAATGTTTCTTTAAGAGGCTGGGCGGGACTGACGTTTTGACGTCACTTCCGCCCAGCAGAGCTATGGGGACGGGTGAAGGAGATTTCTCCTTCAGTCCCGTCCCCGCTCAGCTGCCGGACACATCCGATCCCCTCCGCCGCTACCGACCGCCGTTATCGTGTACACCACCGCCCCCTGAAAAGATGAATATCTCGGTTGTGGCAGCAGCTGCTGCCGTTATCGAGATATTCAACTTTAAAAACAGGACGTCTTTTTGACATGGGGCGGTGGTCAAGAGGTTAAAGTGTAAGAAAACAACCATTTTCCTAAGCCCTTTCTCCGCAAGGTTTAACAAAGACTATGGGAACATAGAAGAAATGGGAGGGTCTAGCTACAACTGAACTAACTAGCACTAAACAGGAGACAAGGACAGCGGGAGGAACTAAAAAAAAAAAAAATTATATAGATCACAAAAACATCCACTAGATGTCAGCATACTACTGAACAATGCTAACCTGATGCATTTCAATACAACAGAAAAAATATGCGAAGGGGGAGGGCATTTTGTCTTTATGTCCAATCAGCAGGCTGGAGGTGTGTTGGTGACTTAGCTGCCCTACTTGGCTGCAGTAGTGAACAGAGATTGTATAGCAGGAGCAGGGGCGGACTGACAACTCATGGGGCCCCCGGGCAATAGGAGATGATGGGGCCCCCAGGCAATAGGAGATGATGGGGCCCCCAGGCAATAGGATATATTGGGGCCCCCTGGCAATAGGATATATTGGGGCCCCCTGGCAATAGGATATATTGGGGCCCCCTGGCAATAGGAGATGATGGGGCCCCCTGGCAATAGGATATATTGGGGCCCCCCGGCAATAGGATATATTGGGGCCCCCTGGCAATAGGAGATTATAGGGGCCCCCAGGCAATAGGAGATTATGGGGCCCCCAGGCAATAGGAGATTATGGGGCCCCCAGGCAATAGGAGATTATGGGGCCCCCAGGCAATAGGAGATTATGGGGCCCCCAGGCAATAGGAGATTATGGGGCCCCCAGGCAATAGGAGATTATGGGGCCACACAGTATACATACACACAGAATACACACACACACACACACTGAAAAGGTACTGGCTATAATGTTGGGATTTTTAGACCAAAAGGATGTCAGTAAGGGACTTTTCAGGGACAGATGTAGAAAAAAAAAAAAAAAAACACACATTTGTACATACTGTCCCTGGTTTTACTGAAGCTGGCAACCCTGATGGGGCCCCCTAGTGGCATGGGGCCCTCGGGCAGTGCCCGAGTGACCAAATGGTCAGTCCGCCCCTGAGCAGGAGTGCTGGCTGAACAGAACACAAAACCTTTGTGCGATCACACTAGCCATGTCGATAAATTCCAGGTGGAGATTTAGCAGTATCATGCAACTCCTCAGTTCTATAAATATGAAGGGATTGTACAGCGTTCCACCTTCAGACAGCGCCATGAGTAACCAGGTAACACGGCTTCAGTATGCAAATAATAGGAAAATCCCTGCGGTCGGCCGGGGAGGTTGTTCACATTTATAGAGCTGCAGACTGACCTCTCCTCTGAATATCTGAATTCCCATAATTCATAGTCATATCTCTTCCATCCCCCGATCTGGGCTCTGACCCACATACCGCCCTCCCCTGGTGATATTTAAAGGACAACTCCGACCCAATTATAAAAACCAATCTCTTCTTTCTAATAGCAGAGAGGTTTAAATCTCTAAATAAAATCCAATTACAGTTCTCTATTTCTGAAGCTGAGAGGCCTGAGAATCTGTCAGATTCCCAAACCAGAGAGCCACCATTTGTGGTCTGACCCCGCCCTGCTTCAAGATCATTGGAGGTCAGTAGGGGCATGTGCCCGCCCACGCTGCTGAGGAGGAGGGGCCACACACAGCTCCTAATCTTATAATGTCTCATGTGTATGACTGTAAACCCTCATACACACGATCGGACTTCCATCTGACTTTTCCGTGGATTTTTGTAGAGGCTTCTTACCACGTGATCAGCTGTGACCAATCACAGCGTGAACCAGGAAGTGCCAGTAAATGTCATTCCCTGGTTCGCGCTGGCAGGGAGAGCCACCGATCGGCGAGGGGGGGGGGGGGGTGTGTCTGTGCTGATAATCAGCATATTGATTATCAGCACAGCCCCATCAGATGTGCTAAAATGGTACCCAGACAGTGACCCCTCAGGATCACCTATCAGTGCCCAATTAAGTGCCAATCAGTGCCCACCACAGTGCCAGTCAGTGCCCATCACTATGTTAATCAGTGCCCTACAGTAACACCTGTCAAAAACGTCATCAGTACCTCATCAGTGCTGCCCATCAGTGCCACCTGTCAGTGCCAATCAGTACCGCCTCATAATGGCGGACACATCGGACACATTTTTGGGACCATTGTAATTTTCACAGCGAAATGTGCTATAAAAATGCACTGATTACTGTGAAAATGAAAATGGCAGTGAAGGGGTTAACCACTAGGGGGCGCTATGGCCGTGAACTTGGTTCTGCATACACACGGCAGAACCGTTTTTTCAGCTCTTTACCGCCACCCTTTGGGCAATTTCTGCTATTGTTGTCTGATGTTTAGCATTGGTTCTGAGCATGCTCATTTGAACTTTGGATTTTAGTCCGATGGACTTGTGCACAGCACCCTGCCAGCTCCTCCCACCAGCCGTGATCTGCCTGCATTGCATAGAGAAAGCGCACCTGCCCAGTGAGGACATCACAGGGCCGGATTCACAAAGAGTTACGCCAGCGTATCAGTAGATACGCCGACGTAACTCGGAATCTAAGCCCGTTGTAAGTTTAAGTGTATGCTCAAACTGAGCTACACTTAAACCTAGCTAAGATACGACGGCCTGCGCCGTCGTATCTTAGGGTGCAATTTTTCCGCTGGCCGCTAGGTGTCTCTTCCGTTGATTTCGGCATAGAATATGTAAATGACTAGATACGCCGATTCACGAACGTACGCTTGCCCGTCGCAGTAAAGATACGCCGTTTCCGTAAGAGGTACGCGGCGTAAAGATAAAGCTGCCCCCTAGGTGGCGTAGCCAATGTTAAGGCAAGTGCTTTGTGAATACAGCACTTGCCTCTCTAACTCACGGCGGCGTAGCGTAAATACGATACGCTACGCCGCCGTTAAAATGCGCGGAACTACGTGAATCCAGCCCATAGGGTCTAATGTAATGAAAACAGAAAGGATTTATTTAAAATAATTAGTCTGCTGATGAGGAGGAATGAAGAGAGAGAGAAAAAAAAAACACAACACTATAAGCAGAATAAACAGCTTTTTAAAAACTCTACTATCCCAGAACTGGGTTGCTGGCCAAACCATCGTAAAGCACAAAAGAAAATAAAAACTCCCCAGGCACACGGGCACAGTCTGTCTTCCTGACCCAATTCCATCACACCATTTTCCCCACAGCTATAGGTTCACTTTACAGGAGAGCTGGATGACAGAAATAAGACTGGTGTTCCTGAGCAATAGAAGCCTGCCTGTACTAGCTCTGGAACAAGCATGCAGCCAGTGAAATCCCAATTCCTCTTCTAGTTTCAGGTTAGAGTCCTAAAGTCCTGAACTCTCTGGCTCAGCATGATCTGCGGCACGGATCAGAGAAAAAAAATATTCTACAAAAGCCTGAGATGAAGAGCGGAGTCTGGGGATTCATTAGTGGATGTACAAGCTGAGCGCCAAGGTCAGAACCTGAACACCGTGTTACCAAATGAGGATCAGAGGGCTGGAAATATGTTCATCAGAGGGTCTCCTACAGCACCGGAGGGGTTTCTGCCATCCACATTCCCCCTCCTTTCCCTACTCTCTACAGCAACTTAGGGGCTTATTCACACCGAGGCCTACTGATGTACTTCAATGTAACACCAATGCAGGGCTGCTGTTAGAAATCACAGGGGCCCCGTACAGCCTACAGGGGCCCCGTACAGCCTACATGGCAGCCCCTCCTGAAAATATCAAAACAATATTTTCACTAAAAATACACCAACATCGTTATTAGCAGGCACAAACATAACAGAGAACCTGTATGAATTCGCCGCCCTTTTTTAAATATTTTGTGTACATTTTTTACATTATTTATTTATTTTTTAAAAACTATTACAATGTTTAAAATTATTTTTCTTACAATTTTCTATTTTTTACAGGACAGGGAAGCTGGCAGTGCCAGGGTAGGGGCAGCACAGTGACAGGGGGCATCAGAAGCAGGCACAACAAAGAGGGGGGGGGGATCAATGCAGGGGAAGCAATTACAGGAACGATGCCTTGTGTCTGTGTCTCTCCCTACAGCAGCTGAAAGTTGATGGGAGAGAGAAACCAGCTTTCAGCTGCTGCAGGGAGAGACACAGATGCAGGGCATTCTTCTTTAATTGCCCCTCCACACTGATTCCCCCTGCTGTTCAGGCCCCCCCTGTGTGCCCGGGCCCCCTACAGGAGGACTGGTGCCCCCAAATCCCCCCCCCCATTTTTAATATCACTTCAGTGTACCTGCGCTGCATTACACTGCAACACAGTACAGTGCATTGTGGCGTGCTGCGTCAGAAAAAATACTTTTTTTTGGTCCGCTGGGGTGCACTAATGTCCGGTTCACTAGAAGGGGCTACATTGACATACATGTGGGACCAGGACAGATGAATACACAAATGGAACCCTACATGGGCTGTACCCACCTGAAGATTAACGTGGTTCTAAAGCGATTTTTTTTTTACTCTAATGCATTACTTGTATTAAGGTAAAAAAAATAAACCTTCAACTCGTTGTTCCCATCTTCAAAAATACTTACCAGAGTCCTGGTACGATCGAGCGCTGTGCGCCTGTCTGCAGCAGTGCTGGTTCTCTCTCCCTCTTCAAAGGCTCAGACATTGGCTATTGAGGGGGAGGGGGGTTTGAGCTGAGTGTGTCTATAGATGCACACAGCCCAGTTCAGGAGTGAACCCACAGGTGTGCAGGTGTGCCCCCATATCAGGTGGCTTCCTATGGTGGCGCACCAAGAGGAGGAGGAGGAGAAGAAGAATCCAAAAGCGTCAAGCGGGGGACCCTCAGAAGAGAAGGTTCAGGGCTGCTTTGTGCAAGAACATTGTACAGAGCAGGCAAGTATAACATGTTTACAACAACTTTCCAGATGATCAACATGAAAAAGCATTAAAAACACATTCAGCGTATGTGCGTCTATGTGCAGTGAAACATTTATGCCATGAAACGCAAAAAGGTGTGAACCTTACAGCCTTGTTCACATCCTTTTCTGAAAACGGCTCCATTCCATTTTTTTTTTCACCAGCGGGACCAGACTTCACCACGCCCCCCCATCAAGAAAGATTTTATTTGAGAAGAACAAAGTTCCTCAGTTTTTCCTAATCGAGAACAACAAATACAAGTCAAAACAGAGAGACTTACAGAACACAAAAGGATTACAATGCAATCTTTGATCTGTTACAGAGATATTCTGCTAGAAATGCCAGCATAACCAGAAATACAGAATGTCCAAATTTATTTTGTGTAATTACAAGAGAAGAGGGTTACATTAGTGAATAGGCAAAAATATTATTCATTTTTATAAATAACATGAATAATATACAAATATAAATTATGAATTGAATTATTTACAATTGTAAATTATATAAATATATTTTATATAATAGATTGTATATAATATAAATAAAATATAATACATTATAATTAATTGTATAAATACTACTACTATTTCTTTATCATATATAATAATTATATTTTAATATATTATTAAAAAGAAAGGAGAGAAGAAGAAAGAAGAAGAACGAAGAGTAAGGGGAGAGATGAAGGAAGGAGAAGGGGAGAGAAGAAAAAAAGAAAAAGAAAGAAAGAAAGAAAGAAAGAAAGAAAGAAAGAAAGAAAGAAAGAAAGAAGAATAAGGGGAGAGATGAAGGAAGGAGAAGGGGAGAGAAGAAAAAAGAAAGAAAGAAAGAAAGAATTGTGCACCAATTAAAAATATCTAAAATACAGACAAAAGATTATATTTACAAATTAAAAAAATTGCGATTGGTATTGTCGTTACTGTAGGTAGCAGTGAAAACAAATGGTGTTAGGAGGATCAGAGCATCTATCCACCCCGGGGATTATATTCTTCAAAAAGAGTCTATTCTTCCATCATTGATTGGTGTATTTATATATGGTATCTTCATTAAGATGGTTGTAACCAATAAATGATACAAATAAATGCCTAAATTGTAAGCTCTGAACGAGCAGGGCAGAATTGTATTGTAACTGTACTGTCTGCCTTAACATTGTAAAGCGATGTGCAAACTGTTGGCACTATATAAATCCTGTATAATAATAATAATAATATTCATGACCAAAGCAGGTGGTGCGCAGATGTGGAGGCATTAATTCACCCATTCCAGATCTGCTTAAAATGCCGGTGAGCTACCTCCAGTGCCAATCCTGACCTCCCTGGGGCCCTAAGCAAAATTCTGCTAAGGGGCCCTCTACCGCAACAAAAAATGGGCGTGGTTTACGTGAATTGTGGGTGTGGCTTACATGGGCGTGGCTCGGAGGGGTGTGGTTAGAGTCTGAGATGAATGAGGGATGAGGGAGAAAGAAAGAAAGAAAGAAAGAAAGAAAGAAAGAAAGAAAGAAAGAAAGAAAGAAAGAAAGAAAGAAAGAAAGAAAGAAAAGTTAGAAAGATGGAAGGACAGCAGGCCCAGATCCTACACCATAATAGCAATATGTGTATTCCAGAAAGTTTAACAATCAGCACATAAAGATAATCCAAACACCTGGTGTTGGCGCTTCAATCAGCCCGGCACCATGGTGTCCGCATGATTGAAGTGCATTATTTCTATTATTACATTGTAATATAGAATGAAATTATTCAACTCACCATAATGCAGAATCAGTGGAAGCCCGGAGTCCCCCCTTACATCAGGCATTCCCAGCCGAGTCCCCCCTTACATCAGGCATTCCCAGCGGAGTCCCCTCTTACATCAGGCATTCCCAGCAAAGTCCCCCCTTACATCAGGCATTCCCAGCAGAGTCCCCCCTTACATCAGGTATGATCCCCCAGCAGCAGAGACTCTCTCCGCCGCTATTACAGAACAGAGTGGACAGTGGAGGAGCCGGCCGGGTGGCTGCCAATAGTTATTGAGCGGCGACACAGCCCACCTCCACCCCTTCCCACATCATTTCACAGACAGACGGCAGCGGGGCGGGAGGTGGGCAGTGCCGCAGCTCAATTCCTATTGGCAGCCTCCCGGCCTCCTCTTGTTTGGACTTCAAGAAAATGGCGGTTGGCAGAGACATTGTCTCCACCCGGCCGCGGACCTCTAGCGGCAGCGGGGAGCAGCAATTAAAAATTGGGGGCCTCAAGTCAAGCGTATAGGTGCGGATCGGCCCTGGCTACCTCTATGGGTATAGCTTCTCCTTCCAAAACTTAAAAAGAGGAACCAAATCATTTGGTGGAGGGGGATTATGGTGTGTTTTTTTTTTTTACAGGGGATGGACTTGGCCCCTGTGAAGGGAACTTTAAAGGCGTCAGCATACCAAGACATTTTGGACAATTTTATGCTCCCAACTTTCTGGGAACAGTTTTCAGGATGACCCCTTCCTGTTCCAACATGACTGCACCCCAGTGCGCAAAGCAAGGTCCATAAAGACATGGTTGAGCGAGTTTGCGGTGGAGGAACTTGACTGGCCTGCATAGAGTCCTGACCTCAACCCGATAGAACACCTTTGGAATGAATTAGAGCGGAGACCACGAGCCAGGCCTACTTGTCCACATAAATGCCTGACCTCACAAATGCGCTTCTGGAAGAATGGTCAAACATTCCCATAGACACACTCCTAAACCTTGTGGACAGCTTTCCCAAAAGAGTTGAAGCTGTTATAGCTGCAAAGGGCGGGCCAACTCAATATTGAACCCTCTGGACTAAGACTGGGATGCCATTAAAGATTTTTTTCCAACGGAATATTGGCTCAAACTTGTGTTGCATACACACGGTCACACAAAATTCCAGCCGTCAAGAACGGTGACGTACAATACTACAACGAGCTGAGAAAAATGAAATTCAATGATTCCGAGCATACGTCGGAATTGCATACAGACAATCCGAATTTCCGATAAGAACTTCTCCCGTCGGAAAATTTGAGAACCAGCTCTCAAATTTTTGCTGTCGGAAATTCCGACCGTGTGTACGTGGCATTAGTGTCTGTGCTCCAAATGTGTATCTCACTGCTTCGTTTTCAGTTTTGGTTGGAGCATACTGATCACATCTAGTCAATTTGTGAAACTCCCACGAATAAAAATAAAGTTTATCTAAAGTCAGAACTTTTTTTTTTTAATACAGTGTCCAGTTAGAATCCCTGTTAGGTTATTTTTGCTATCTGTGAATCACCATCTACATTTGTCCTGGACACCACTGTCACCAAGACAGGAAGTGATGGGAAACCCAACAAGTCACAGTTGTCTCCAGAACAGGAATAGAGGAAAAATCCTCCAATGGGAGACACCCGTTTCGGTGACCACTGTCCAAGAGTGGATTTTCTTTACTTCCTGTTGTATCGGAAGTGAAGGGAAATCTCCTCAATGGGACACAGGTGGGAAAAATGACCTTTGATATACTGTAAGACACGTTCACATAACATCAGCTTTATGTATAACCAGTACTGGGAGAGAAGGTGCTGGCACGACATGCTGAAACGTGTAGTTCCAATCCTCACCAGCTGATATAAATATTATGGAATATCACCAACTTGAGGATCCCCCTTCCATAGAGACTGACAGTGCCCCCTCCTCCGTCTGTCCGACAAAGACAATACCATGAATAATACATTGGCAGAATCAGAAACATTTTTCACAAGTCTCTTCCGTTGTGGAGCCGAAGTCAAAGTGAGCACCATCACTAATTTATGAGCTGCCAGTATATTCCACCATGAGAGGGGAAGAGATGCCATGAATATTACATGAGACCTCTAGATGGCTCTGGATTCAGGTTTGCATCAATACACAGCAAGTTGTTTCACAAAGATCGCCATCACATTGTTAAAAGTTGAGGTTTAATTTGCTTATATCTTGTGATTCCTCCTCCCCCTCAATGAAAATTTTAAATTAAACATTTCCATTTTTATCACATATATTTTTTTAGACCCAGTGATGACATCATGGGGTGCTTCTTTATGTAGTGCAGGTGTTTCGTCAGATTTTGTAACGGAAGTGACGTTCCCTCGCCGCCATCTTGCTACACCCCGCACTCCTCCACAGAAAGGATACAGTGAGAAGGCGGCAAGCCGACATCTTGTTACACCCACCGGAGTCATGCATTTCACACTTATTTTTAGGTGTCCCTGCACCAAATTCATCCAACTGTACCAAAAGAGGCAACCACCCAAACCTACTGTATAACTGGCCTTCGCAGCAAGATGCACACAGAAGAGCAACGCACATCACAGTCAAACAAAATAATTCCCAGCCAGCCTGCAAAACAACCAAATTTGCCCCATCTAAGGCTGGTTTCACACAGTGTTCCTTTTTCAGTTGAGTTACATTTTTTTTAAACTGATCAAAAATGAATACGGATGTGAATTTTTACATCCATTTTCATGTCTGCTGACATCAATTTTTTACAAACACTGGGCCAGATCCACAGATGAAGTACGCCGGCGTATCTACTGATACGCCGGCGTACCTTCAAATTTCCCGCGTCGTATCTTTGTTTTGAATCCTCAAAACAAGATACAACGGCTTCTGGGTTAGATCCGACAGGTGTACGTCTTTGTGCGCCTTCGGATCTAAGATGCAATACTTCGGCGTCCGCTGGGTGGCGTTTTCTGCGTCGGGTATGCAAATTAGCGATTTACGACGATCCACGAACGTACGCGCGGCCATCGCATTTTCTAACGCCGTCTGTAGTCGGCTTTTTCCAGCGTATAGTTAAAGCTGGTATTTTGCGGCATATAGATAGAATTGCCATGTTAAGTATGGCCGTCGTTCCCGCGTCGAAATTTGAATTATTTTTTTTGCGTAAGTCGTCCGTTAATAGGGATGGACGTAACTCACGTCTAAGTTAAAAAAATGACGTCGTTGCAACGTCATTTCGCGCAAAGCACGGCGGGAAATTTCTGGACGACGCATGCGCATTTCATTCGGTGCGGAGACGCGCTTCATTTAAATGAAACCCGCCCAATTTCAAATCCGCCGCCAGAAATACACTACGCCGCCGTAACTTACGGCGCAAAATCGCTGAGGATTCGAAAATGTGCCAGGTAAGGCACGGCGGTGTAGCGTATCTCTGATACGCTGCGCGGAACTAAATGTATGTGGATCTGGCCCACTGTATATAGCCGGTTGCTAAGCAGGGGGACGGTCGCCACGTCCTTAACAACCGATGAGTTATCAGCTGTAAGTAAGAAAATGGCCCCCAGGTCCATATTAGGACATACGGGTCTAGTATGAATTCGGAAGTGACCCCCCATGCCAACATAAAAAAAAAAAAAAAATTAAAAATGGGGTCTCCCAAAATCCATGCCAAGATTGGCTATCTAAATTCTTTTTCGTTCCCCCATCTATATCTGTTCTAGGGACAGGACCAGGACAGGTTAGTCTAGTGCCCAGGGCAAGGATATGGAACTACACCCCCCACCACTGTTAATGCAAGCCATAGAATGTGTTTTACTGCCCTGTGTATATTCTTTGCCACCTTGCTCCGCTGTGCCCAACAGAGGGGGAATCTCCCTGGTGGAGAAAGAACTAAAACTCCACCCAACACCAATCCATCAGATGACTCGCATTTGAAAAGGCAGCCACAAGTGGCTGGCTCTCTTTCATGCCCTGCCTGAAGTTGTGGGTTACTTCGTAACAAATTTGTAATGCACATAGTAGAACGGTTCCTACATGATGACATCGCCCTCTGAACAGGGCGGTGTGATCAGGAAAGGACAGTTGTATTATTAGACACTGAAGAAGGCCTTCTAAAAAAGCGGAACTTGGCTACCCTCTCAAGAATCTTATCAGATGTTCGTTATCACAGATCTATAGCAGAGCAAACAATACATCAGCGGTGTTCACATGAAAGTGTCGGGGAGTTTAAAGGGCTGAAAGGAGCCGCCCTGGGCCAGTTGGCGGAAATGTGGGGGCGGCACTGAGGATGTGCTTAGTAGGGATGAGCCGAACACCCCCCCCGTTCGGTTCGCACCAGAACCTTCGAACGGACCGAACGTTCGCGCAAACATTTAGAACCCCATTGACGTCTATGGGACTCGAACGTTCGAATTCAAAAGTGCTAATTTTAAAGCCTAATATGCAAGTTATTGTCGTAAAACGGGTTTGAGAACCCAGGTCTTGCCCCAGGGAACATGTTTCAATGGAAAAAAAAGTTTTAAAAACTATTGTTTTTTTTCTGGAGCAGTGATTTTAATGATGCTTAAAGTGATAAAAAGAAAAAGAAAAATTCCTTTAAATATCGTACCTGCTGGGTGTCTATAGTATGCCTGTGAAGTGGCACGTGTTTAGAACTGTCCCTGCACAAAATGAGATTACTATAAGAAAAAAGTCATTTAAAACTGCTTGCGGCTTAAATGTAATGTCTGGTCCCTGCAATATGGATGAAAATCATTGAGAAAAATAACATGGGTTTCCCCCTCCCCCCAGGTCATTACAAGCCCCTTTGGCCCTATATACTTTGAACAGCAGTATATAGGCGGTGCAAACAAGACAGGGACTGTAGGTTTGTTGTTAAGTAGAATCTGTTTGTAATTGTGAACTGGTACTTTTTTAAAGTGTAGCTCCAGCCATAAAAACAATTTTTAAGCTTTTCTGAAAACATAGAGAAGGGTTATCACCCCTGTAACATTTGTTTTGCTGTCTGTGTGTGCAATTCCCTTTCTGTCACAATGACAAATGATTTTTTGAAAATTTGTTTTGGGTATTGGCAGTGTTTAGATATCCCTTTTATACTGTTTAAATATCAATTGTCTTTGTTTTTAAACAAATTTGTTTTAAATTGAGTCGGCAAAACATGTACCTAGTCAGTAAATTTTCAGTGTTTTGTCAGTAAAAAAAATGTTGGGGGGAGGCTGGCAACCCTGCCTGTTGGTAACTGGGAAGAACTGAATTTGTTTTGTGTGTGGACATCGGTTAATATTGTAATCTTTAACTAGATGCAGCACCATCGCTTCCCGGTAAAATGAACTTTCATTCAGCTAACAGGTCAGGTTTTGTTTGTCATTTATAAATCACTAACAGATTTTATGTGTGATGTGTGATGGCGGAAGAGGGCTTGATAACAAAATCAGTACAACCATCCAGGCAGGGCAGGTGCAAGGATTTTTGACACCCTAGGCAAAACCCCATTTTGCTGACCCCCTGGCTCCACCCTGATGCCCCCTGGCTCCACCCCTTTCCCCTGCATACCACCGCCTTTTTAATGAAGCGCCCATCACATGCAGCCTCACCAGAGCCCCAACAAATGCAGCCTCACCAGAGCCCCATTAAATGCAGCCTCACCAGCGCCCCATCAAATGCAGCCTCACCATCGCCCCATCAAATGCAGCCTCACCAGCGCCCCATCAAATGCAGCCTCACCAGCGCCCCATCAAATGCAGCCTCACCAGCGCCCCAACAAATGCAGCCTCACCAGAGCCCCAACAAATGCAGCCTCACCAGAGCCCCAACAAATGCAGCCTCACCAGAGCCCCATCAAATGCAGCCTCACCAGAGCCCCAACAAATGCAGCCTCACCAGAGCCCCAACAAATGCAGCCTCACCAGAGCCCCATCAAATGCAGCCTCACCAGAGCCCCATCAAATGCAGCCTCACCAGAGCCCCAACAAATGCAGCCTCACCAGCGACCCATCATATATGTGCTGTGCAAGTGCAGAGATTCACATACGCGCTGTGTATGTGCATCTTAGATGACATGAATGGGACTGCCTCCATGTGGATGAATGAACACCGGTGCACCCCATGCAGGCAGACACAATCCTTGCACAGGTGTATGTATGTCTGTGTATAACAAGGCCTTACTGTACTTCTCCCAGAATAGACCTCTATGTATGTGAAAATAAAGATACATCCAGTGTAACAATTTGTCATTCAGCTTATTGTTTTAGGCTCCCTGCCATTTCAAACATTACTCCTGCCAATGTTTTTTTTTTTTTGGCCACACAGTGTGACAACGCAGGAGCACATTTGACAGAGACAGAGCGTTGTCACCCTATATATTCATAGCTCCTCCCAAGAGCCAGCCCACTGCTTCTATCAGGACAGAGGACTCTTCAGAGGAGTACCGAGTCCAGGTGCTGGGATGTTTTCAGGAAGTTATATTGAGCACCCTGCCGGCCCTTCCCACCAGCCCTGATCTACCTACATTGCATAGAGAAGCACTAAGGCTCAGTGATGGCATCACTGGGTATAAAATAGGGTATATAATGAAAATGGAAAGGTTTTACTTAGCATGATGATATAGGGGGAGTGGAGAAAGCAAAATATAAACAGATTAAACTTCTGCTTTTAAAGTGTTACTAAACCGACAACAGTAAAATCAGTCCGTATATGGAGTAAAGCATGCTTATTATACTTACTGTGGAACCTAAGGGGTTAATCACCTGCATTGTGTAAAAAGGCTGTTTGATCCTGTCTTCTCTTCCCTTCCCACTGTCCCCAATCCATCTGTTCATAAAACGGAGTCTTAGGGGACAAGCTGCACATGCTCAGTTTAGTGTGTATTGCTTTTTTCTTGGGAGAGTGCATGTAATCAGCACAGGGCCAATCAACACTTTCCAGACAGAGGGCCAGAGGTCCTGCATCTTTACAGGACAGTCAGAGGAGAATGAAAACTCCTCCTAGAAGTGTTAGACCAGACAGACACTGATAAAAGTCACAAGACTGCTATATACTGCTGATGAGAAACTACTCATACTGCTGAGATAGTGAATGCAGGGTCCTGGATTCCCGGCTCCAGCGGATAGATCCCCTGGTGTGTACAATCCAGCGGATCTGTTTCCGCAGATTTTTATCCCCTGGGATGGATTTCCAGCGGATAAAAATTTGAAGACATGCTTTCAAATCTATTCGCTTGAATCCATCCCAACGGATTGATCCGCTGGTCTGTATAGACTCACCGGATCAATCCGTCCGAATGAATCCCCCGCATGCGTCGTAATGATTTGACGCATGCGTGGAATTCCTTATATGACAGCGTCGCGCACGTCGCCGCGTCATCATCGCGGCGACGGCGCGACACGTCATCGCGATGGGATTTCGGCGCGGATTTCAATCCGATGGTGAGTACACTCCATCGGATCAAAATCCTTGCAAATCCTCGAGAGGATTTATCCGCGGAAACGGTCCGGTGGACCGTATCCACGGATAAATCCTCTCGTGTGTACGGGGCCTTAGACTTTGTGCCCTGACCCTTTAAATGTTGCGAGTTCAGGATAATACCTGGCAGATATCCGAGAATCTCCATGAAGACATTTCTCAGATGGCACAGTGCTGCCTTCCAGAACCGGTTCCTGCATTAAATTGCAGATAAGAAGAGTGCACTGTAGAAGAAAATAGGTTACCTAAGACAAAACAGCAAGAAGAAGGAAACAAATGAGAGCAGAGCCGACATTGAAACCCGCTGAGACATATTACAGCATGGGGCACATAAACGGTGTCTATACCGCTCATCATCAGAGACGCACAAACAGGCAATGCCAGGCAAAGGTCGCTGGGCAGACAAGCACATGGCCAGTGACAATGACATCAACCTCTCTATTTTCCCAACGGTGCCCATACACAGAAGTAACAGTCCAACAAATTGCACACTAGGGAGGTTTACCTGAATCGTTTACGCTAAACACGACTGAACTAGGACAATCGGAATTGGGCGGGCACCGAGGTATATTTTATTGCTCTGACAGCTTCGTTTAACCACTTAAGCCCCAGGCCATTTTTGCGTCGCTTTAACTGACAATTGCGCGGTCGTGTGACGTGGCTCCCAAACAAAATGGACATCCCTTTTTTCCCACAAATAGAGCTTTCTTTTGGTGGTATTTGATCACCTCTGCAGTTTTTATTTTTTGCACTATAAACAAAAATAGAGCGAAAATTTCCAAAAAAAAATCCATATTTTTAACTTTTTACTATAATATATAAATATAAAATAAAAATGTTTTCCTCAGTTTAGGCCGAAACGTATTCTTCTACATGTTTTTGGTAAAAAAAAAAACAATGCAATAAGGGTTTATTGATCGGTTTGCGCAAAAGTTATAGCGTCTACATAATAGGGGATAGTTTTATGGCATTTTTATTAATATTTTTTTTTTTACTAGTAATGGCGGCGATCAGCGATTTTTTATCGTGACTGCGACATTATGGCGGCAACTTTTGACACATTTTTGGGACCATGGTCATTTTTACAGCGATCAGTGCTATAAAATTACACTGGCAGTAAAGGGGTTAACCTGTAGGGGGCACTAAAGGGGTTAAGTGTGTCCTAATGTGTGTTTCTTACTGTAGGGGGGCATGGTTTGGCGTGTGATGTCACTGATCGGCGTTCCCTATGACAGGGAACGGACGATCGTGACAGGCTCACTAGGAAGCCCGGGGAGAGGTTTGTTTACACTTACCTCTCCCCGTTCTTCAGCTCCGTGACCCGGTCGTGGGACACCGGCGGCGAGCGGGTCCCACAGGCGCGGTCACGGAGCTCAGCACTGGACCCCTGCTGTGAGCTGCATCCGTATTAGGTGTGAACCCAGCCTGAAAATGTTTAAATATGTAAATATGAAAAGATTGGAAAAGCTAAAAAAAAACAGAAAACATACAAACAACACCCTATATGGACACAGTTACTTAATACAAAATGCAGTTAAGGTTAGATCCAAAGTAGGAAAAACTGACTTAATGGTATGTCTAATACAGAAGGTTTTGATCCAATATTGCCTCCAAAACTTGCTCATCTGCGTGTTTCGCTAAACAATTTGCTTCCTCAGGACAAATACGTGGTAGGTGCTGGTATATTTAAAAACAGAGATAGACAAAATTGTATATAAGTATTACATATCGTATACATCTGTATAAGCACAACAGTAGTAACGTCAACGTTTATTTAGGAGCAATACTTATATACAATTTTCATATATTTGTGTTTTTAAATATACCAGAGCCTACCCAGTATTTGTCCTGAGGAAGCGAATTCTTTAATGAAACGCGTAGACGAGCAAGTTTTGGAGACAATATTGGATCAAAACCTTCTATATTAGACATACCGTTAAGTAAATTTCATTAAGTACATTTTTCCTACTTTGGATCCAACCTTCTTAACTGCATTTCTTATTGGGCAACTGGTAACTGTGTCTATATAGGGCAGGGGTCTCAAACTGATGGCCCTTCAGCTGTTGTGAAACTACAAGTCCCATGAGGCATTGCAAGGCTGACAGTTACAAGCATGACCACAAGCAGAGGCATGATGGGACTTGTAGTTTCACAACAGCTGGAGGGCCACCAGTTTGAGACCCCTGATATAGGGTGTTTGTATGTTTTCTGTTTTTTATCATGCTGTAAAAATAGAATTTGTTAACCAACTAGCTTTCCTCTCATTATGTGCCATCAAAGTCCACCTATTTTTTTGAGCTTTTTCAATCCTTTCATATATATTTTGGATGTTGGCATGGTGAGGGTCCTTCCTTCCAGACCAACCTAGTGCACAACACATCAGGGTATAGTGCACACCAGGGCATGGTACAGGGCACAGCACATCAGGACTCATCACAGCACACCACATTGAGGCACATAGCACATCAGGGCACAGGGCACACGGGCACGGGGCGCACATTGTTTACCAGCCAGCATGCAGAGTAGCGCAGGCAGGAAGCATGTATAATAAGTTCTCTCCAATCATATGTCTTGCTTCGGCTGCTCCCCGTTCCCCGGCGGCCCCTCCTCTCTTCTCTTCCATCCCAGATGATGTCACAAGCAAATGGGGATGGGCGAGAAGAGAGGAGGGGCCGCCGAGGGAGCGGGAGCAGCCGCATCGAGACATGATGAGAGAGAACTTATTACACACGCTTCCTGCCTGCGCTACTCTGCATGCTGACTAAGTGGCTAAATCTCGATCTACCCGTCAAGCGCCAGCTGTCGGCGATTGACGGGTAGATCGCCGCGGACCTCTGACCAGCCCACCGGGAATCTACCGGTAGTTCCAATGGCCAGTCCATCCCTGCAAGTGGTTAAGCCCCCGTTCACACCTAGGCCTGTAGTGCGACGCCGCTGCAGCCCCAAGACGCTGGAGGGATGATTTAACATGCACCTCTATGGAGATGGTTCACATCTCCACGCCGAACGCCTGCTGCCTGAAAACAAGTCCCGGACCTTTTTTTCAGGCGGCTTTCGGCGTTCGGCATAGGAGATAAAACCATCTCCATAGAGGTGCATGTTAAATCATCCCTCCAGGATCCAGGCTGCATTCACAATCGCGGCGTTTTGTCGCTGCAAATCGCGGTACAAAACGCTGCAATTTGTCGCCGCAATTCGCGGGACAAAACGTTTTGATTTTGTACGCCAAGGTGTGAATGCAGCCTTAGTCTGGGCTCTGACTAAGCCATGCAAGGATATTTACCTCTTTCTCCTTCAGCCATTGTGCGGTCATTTTTGCTTTGTGTCATTGTCACGTTGGAAGGTAAACCTTCTTCCCATTGACAACTTTTTGGCAGAGGGCAGCTGATTTTCCTCAAGAATTTGACAGTATTTTGCCCCATCCATTTTTCCTTCTATCCTGACTAGTGCTCCATTCCCTGCTGCAGAGAAACTCCTCATAACAGGGTATTACCACCTCTGTGCTTTACTGTAGGAATGATGTAGCCATTACTGCTATCCGCCACCATCACAGGAGCAAGCTCTCAAACCCTGACACGCGTGGTTCACCATCTCCTCCGTTGCCAAGCTCAGAGCTACTGCAACACACAAGTGCCTTCGATGGGGTTTGAATCTGCCAGGAGTGTCTTAGCAATCTCCTAGCAACAAGGTGGGTACAGATGATGCCATCTCTGGGAGTTTATTGGCCAGGCTTCAGGAGGTATGTACAGTAAATGGCCTACACCTATAGCAAGGGCATTATTTAACTTTGGAGAAAGCTACACAGTTGGGCCCGGATTCACAGACATCGGCGCATATTTATGCCGCCGTAGCGTATCTCCTTTACGCTACGCCGACGCAGCGCAGAGAGGCAAGCATTGAATTCACAAAGCACTTCGTCCCAAAACTGCGCTGTGTTTCCTAGGCATAAGTCGGCGTAAGTGGACGTGAGCCATGCAAATGAGGCGTGACCCCATGCAAATGATGGGCCGAGCGCCAGACAGATACCTATAACGAACGGCGCATGCGCCGTCCCGTGGACGCATCCCAGTGAGCATGCTCAGAATCACGTCGGAACTACTCCCTAAGATACGCCGGATCACTGCCTACGGCGTGAACGTAACCTACGCCTAGTCATATTCACGTCGTACGTAAAATACGTCGGCTTGTGTTCCCTGGTGCAGCCCTTTGCATGGATGCTGCTGAGTTACACCTCCTTTATGGGGCACAACTTTACGCCGGACGTATGACTTTACGCGCACTGCGTCGGGCGCACATACATTCGTAAATCGGCGCATCTCCCTCATTTGCATATGTGAATAGAAAATCAATGGGAGCGACAAATGCGTCCAGCGTAAATATGCGCCCACTCTACGCCGGCGTAGGCAAGTTACGCCGACTGGATGAAGCCTATTTTTAGGCGTATCTTAGTTTGTGGGTCCGGCGCATATTTGCACTTACGCTGTGTATTTGGAGATACGCCGGCGCAAGTGCTTTGTGAATCCGGGCCTTAGTTTTTATCTACGGATGCCCTTTACCTGTACAAGCGGTGTTTGGGTAAAAGGTGACCTAACCCTCTGAAGGGTCCAATCACACCGGCTGAGGTTGGACTGCATTGGGCAGCTATTCAAGCGCAGCGCTACTGTGTGATATTTCAATATATTTCATTAAAAAAAGAGAGAGAGTGCAGTATTATGTGCCGAGATCGGAGCATCAGCACTGCCTGCACCACAACACACACAAGCCGTTAACGCATTGGCTGGTGAGAATAGACCAGAAGTCTGTACAATTACCAGAATGCAAGATTTTTCGCAATAGTGCGCCTTTAAGCAGAACTGTAGCTTGACGAATCAGGTCTCCAGTCAAAACCGTGAGAAATGTGAACGTCCCATCCTAACACCACATTCTTCTATGGCGCAATCACCTGAGCTGACAATCTAATAATAACTCCGTATGACCCCCAGATACACGACCTTCAGTCCGTTTCCTAAACCACAAACCCCAGAGCCGGCGGCCAAGCATCTCCAGAACGTCTCACCTCTCCCCCTGACCTTTTACTGTATTGATCGCCGATCTGAGCGTGCCGTAGCAGCTTTGCGTCATGCGATAGATGTGGGTCTGGCGGCGTGTCCTTGTGTAAGAAATGCAGCGGTTTATCTTTTCTGTGATGTAATGGCCACATTGCTAAACGTTTACTGTACACACAGAACGGAAAAAAATCATTTAAACATTGTGACAAATGCTGCTCGTTAGAACCAAGAGATATTTTTAATTGCTTTGTGGTGCGGGATAAACCACTTCTGACCACATTGATGTCAGTGCGCTGCAAATAAGGACGTAGTTTGAGTGTCTGTATTATAAGAAGGTTCCAGATATGTCACAATATACAGCAACAGCATTATTTTTCAGAAAAGCCTCATCTTTATCCATTTAAGGACCCGCTCACGTATATATACGTCATTTTTTTTAAAGATGGATATCTCGGTAACGGCAGCAGCCACTGCCACAACCGAGATATCCATCTTTCCTGTGAGCGGTCCTTTAAACGATAACCGTGGTCTACGCGTTATCAGCGGCAGGAGAGGGCCCCCCTCCCGCGCCCTCTGTCGGTTACCGGAGCGGTTGGCAGCGGCGGAGGTGATCGGGTCCTCTCTCCTGCTCGGCTGGGATACGAGTGAGGGCAAGATGGCCCCCACCCGTCTCCATAGCATAGCAGGGCGGAAGCGACGTCAAAACGGCACTTCCACCCATACTTCTTAAAAGGGACATTTTCTTGTTGTCATTTTTTCAAATGACAAATATTTATTTTATTTTTTTGCATTTTAGTCTAAATATGAGATCTGAGGTCTTTTTGACCCCAGATCTCATATTTAAGAGGACCTGTCATGCTTTTTTCTATTCAACAAACTGTTTGCGGGATTCCTTGTGCTTCATCTTTAGAAGAGGCTTCCTTCTGGGGCGACATGCACGGCAAATTTGATGCAGTGTGCGGCGTATGGTCTGACCCCCCACCCCTTTAACCTCTGCAGCAGTGCTTGCAGCACTCATGTCTATTTCCCAAAAGACAACCTCTGGATAGGACATGAACACGTGCACTTAACTTCTTTGGTCGACCATGGTGAGGCCTGTTCTGAATGGAACCTGTCCCGTTAAACCACTGCATGGTCTTGGCCACCATGCTGCAGCTCAGTTTTAGGGTCTTGGCAATCTTCTTATAGCCTAGGCCTCTTTATGTAGAGCAACAATTCTTTTTTTCAGATCCCCAGAGAGTTCTTTGCCATGAGGTGCCGTGGAAAATGGCTAATTGGGCCCAATTTGGACATTTTCATGTAGGGGTGTACTTACTTTAGTTGCCAGCGGTTTAGACATTAATGGCTGTGTGTTGTAACAGACCACATAACAAGCTGAGAGAGAGAGAGAGAGAGATGCTGCAGACGGGACAGCACTGGATTGAGAGAGGGTAAGGGGGACTGGGGTGCATTACTATTTAAAGTTTATTTGTTTTATCTTAATGCAGAAAAATTTATTTTATTTTAGGTACAAAAAAAAATATTTTTTTACTTATAATACCACTTTGTAGGGGGGACGGAGGGAACGATAGAGGGTGTGGTAAAATGTGGCTCAATTGCCTGTTTTTTTTTTACAACACCCAACAGAAAGTGTAAACGAGCCCTAACACATTACATAGCATACTACTTACTAAACCCAAGATCACATTACTTAGCAAGCATGGACTCATCATGAATATATCTGATGGGTAATTCATTTTAAACAAAGAAAAAAATATATATATATTTCGGAAAATTATAAAAATATTAAGGCCTCGTACACACGATAGGTTAACCAGAGGACAACGGGCTGATGGACCATTTTCATCGGTCCAAACCGATCGTGTAGAGGGCCCCATAGGTTATTTAACCTTAGGTTAAAAAAAAGCCAACTTGCTTTAAAATTAACCTATGGAATCCTAACCGATGGGAAAAAAACGATCGTTAGTAGGTACGTCCATCGGTTAAAAATCCACGCATGCTCAGAATCAAGTGGACGCATGCTTGGAAGCATTGAACTTCGTTTTTTTCAGCACGTCGTCGTGTTTTACGCCACCGCGTTCTGACACGATCGTTTTTTTAACTGATGGTGTGTAGGCACGACGGACCATTAGTCAGCTTCATAGGTTAACCCAAGACAACGGTCCTTCAGACCGTTGTCCTCTGGTTAACCTATCGTGTGTACGAGGCCTAATACTTTGTGAATTTGGAAAAGGAAAGGCGTCATTATGTTGTTACCATAATTACAAAGTCTGGGCCTTATAAACAAATTCTGCGTGGTCTCCGATTCCAGCACCATCCCTGTTTAAGCCCACAAAGCAGCCTTGCCTACATGCAATTAAACAGCACATCATCATATGACAAGAGACTGCAGTGCTGCCTGGAAGCACTGTGGGAAGTATAGATCGGGCTGAAGCAAATTATATGAAACTAAAGTAAAAAAAGGTAAATGCAGGATCTTTCTAAAATCAACTACATGGAGTGGTTTCCCTATCTCCCATGTGAGCCTGTATTGTCCTGTCCATGGCCAAGGAGCACACCCATCCTCTGCCATGGCCAAGGAGCCCACCCATCCTCTGCCATGGCCAAAACGACCATCCTTTCTCTTCCATGGCCAAAGCGACCATCCATTCTCTTCCATGGCCAAAGCGACCTTCCATTCTATTCCATGGCCAAAGCGACCTTCCATTCTATTCCATGGCCAAAGCGACCATCCATTCTATTCCATGGCCAAAACGACCATCCATTCTCTTCCATGGCCAAAGCGACCATCCATTCTCTTCCATGGCCAAAGCGACCATCCATTCTCTTCCATGGCCAAAGCGACCATCCATTCTCTTCCATGGCCAAAGCGACCATCCATTCTCTTCCATGGCCAAAGCGACCATCCATTCTCTTCCATGGCCAAAGCGACCATCCATTCTATTCCATGGCCAAAACGACCATCCATTCTCTTCCATGGACAAAGCGACCATCCATTCTCCTCCATGGACAAAGCGACCATCCATTCTCCTCCATGGACAAAGCGACCATCCATTCTCTTCCATGGCCAAAGCGACCATCCATTCTCTTCCATGGCCAAAGCGACCATCCATTCTCTTCCATGGCCAAAGCGACCATCCATTCTCTTCCATGGCCAAAGCGACCATCCATTCTCTTCCATGGCCAAAGCGACCATCCATTCTCTTCCATGGACAAGGCACATGCCCCCCTCTTTTCTATAGCCCACCCTACCCCCATTAAATCATCAGGACCTGGCAGAAGTGTTCACATTTACAGTTATAAGGTGTGAATATTATCTATAACTTATCTTAACAAACAGTTCTAAATGGAGTTGCAGCAGCTTTGCAGATGACACTTCTTATATTCTTTGTATATTATTTAGGCTAAACACCAGGGCAAAGTTTGGAGCAATGCAGCGTATTTAGGAATTTAAACAAGCTGGTTATCTAAAGTTAGGTTTTATTTTTAGTTTTGCGTTGGGGAGATACCCCTTCACTTCTTGCCCCACAGACACAACAGGAAGAGAAAAGGTATAGTTACAAAATCAAGGGTTAAGCCCCTCTTGGACAGTTTGTGTCTCCAATGGAAAAAGCTAATCTATTACGGATAGTAAAACATTGAAATGTATTTTTTGTACAGCACTATGGAATATGTATGAACTATATAAATGTATAATAAAGTTTGAGATTGTGGTTTAGTGTTCTTTGTACAGCACTGCAGAATATGTCAGAGCTATAATCAATGTATAATAATAGTAATGTGTGACTGTGGTGGGACAGTAGAGGGTAAGCTCCTCTGGTGCAGAGAATTATGGGAATGGGTCTGTGTTTTTTTTTTTTTTTTTTTTTACACTACTGTGGAATATGTCAGAGCTACATAAATGTATAATAATGGTGTGTGATTGTGGGGGGACATTAGAGTGTAAGCTCCTCTGGTTCAGAGACTGATGTGGCTGGCTCAGTGTTCTTTGTACAGCACTGTGGAATATGTCAGAGTTTGTTACTGTGGTGGGACAGTTTAGTGTAAGCTCCTCTGGTGCAGAGAATCATTGGACTAGACCAGTGTTTTGGGAGTTATGGGAATGGGTCTGTGTTTTTTTTTTTTAATCACTTTAGCCCCGGACCAATATGCAGCTAAAGGAACAGGCCCCTTTCTGCGAATAGGTACTGCGTCACTTTAACTGACAATTGCGCAGTCGTGCGACGTGGCTCCCAAACAAAATTGGACGTCCTTTTTTTTCCCCACAAATAGAGCTTTCTTTTGGTGGTATTTGATCACCTCTGCGTTTGTTTGTTTTTTGCTCTATAAACAAAAAAGAGCGACAATTTTGAAAAAAAAAAAAAAAAATGCAATATTTTTAACTTTTTGCTATAATAAATATCCCCCAAAAACATATACATAAAAAAACATTTTTTTTCTCAGTTTAGGCCGATACGTATTCTTCTACATATTTTTGGTAAAAAAAAAAAAATAGCAATAAGCGTTTATTGATTGGTTTGCGCAAAATAGGGGATAGTTTTATGGCATTTTTATTAATAATTTTTTTTTAATACTAATGGCAGCGATCAGTGTTTTTTTTTCATGACTGACGTTATGGCGGACACATCGGACACTTTTGACACATTTTTGGGACCCTTGTAATTTTTACAGCGAAAAGTGCTATACAAATGCACGGATTACTGTGAAAATGACACTGGCCGTGAAGGGGTTAACCTGTAGGAGGCGCTGAAGGGGTTAAGTGTTTCCTAGGGAGAGTTTACTACTGTGTGGGGGCGTGGCTTTGCGTGTGACATCACTGATCGTCGTTCCCTATGACAGGGAACAGACGATCAGTGGCAGTCACACTAGGAAGAATGGGGAAAGGTTTGTTTACACTTACCTCTCCCGTTCTTCAGCTCTGTGACCTGATCGATGGACACCGGTTCCGTGTGCGCGGTCACGGAGCTCGCGACCCACGGCTGGGCTCTTAAAGACAATGTACAGGTACGTGCCTGTGCCCAGCCGTGCCCTTCTGCCGACGTATATCGGGGTGAAGCAGGGCCGAACTGCCCTATAGGCTCACTATGCAAGCCGCTTAGGGCCCCGCAAAGCTGCAGAGGGCCGCCCAAATTACTAGAGGCCCAGACAGGTGAGAAGTCATTTTCGGCCCCTCACGCCGCTTCTCAACTCGCTGGCTGCATGGAAGAAGAGGTAAGAAGTCAGCACCCCCCCCTTCTCACTTTAATGTAAGATGTAATTTCCGACAACAGAACACCCCCTCCCCCCGCTTCTCAACTTTAATCTTTAATTTTCAGCAGCCCCCCCCCCCCCCCCACTTTAATGTGACATGTCCTTTTTGCTTGGGGCCCCAGGGAGGTCAGGATCTGCACTAGGGTGAAGGGGTCCTTAAGTGGTTAAACCACTATGGAATATGTCAGAGCTGTATAAATGTATAATAATAATAGTGTGTGACTGTGGGTGGGACATTAGAGTGTAAGCTCCTCTGGTGCAGAGACTGATGCGACTGTCCCAGTGTTCTATGTACAGCACTGCTGAATATGTTAGAACTATATAAAATTAGCAGAATACAATTCTCTGATATTTTATCTGTTAAATATACATCACTAAGTAAATAAGATAATTGCATGAGCCTGTGGTTGGCCACAGGTGAATTGAGGCTCATATCAGGTTCACACTAATTTTTTTTTAAATGTACATAATCATCATCATTATCATTTCCCTTGGCACAAATTATAATATCCAAGTGATTATATAAGCACATGAAAGAGCGAGGGTTCTACAGGAAGCTTGCGCTGTGGGTACGCCTGGAATGCTCAACAATTACAAGCTGGACATCGAACTTTCCTCGCTTACACAACTCCGCGCTGTTCCTGCGACACAGGAGCCCCTCTTCACATGGTGTCACATGAGGAAACCCAGACAGGGGAAGTCACACTCTCAGAGCCACCAACGCTTTCACACTGATAAGTGTCACTAAATGAGTCGGGCAAGTCCTACATGTCCTTCGTACACAGGCAACTGCCTTTGATTATCTGGGGGATCTCTGAAGTATCACATCAGTCATATTTCTTCATAGGCTGGGTTTATGTACAATGCATTTTTATCCATTTCATGAATAGGACCCACTGATCACAGATGATGCACTTTCACATTCTATGCTATGAGAGGTAGACTGTAAAGACATTAAAAGTAGATGTAAGCACTCAGACTTCATTCTCTGTTGCTGTGCGTTCCATATGTCACGTGTTAATGTGCGTTGTATTGCAGCAGTCCATTCATTAAGGGCTGGCAATGCACAGGAACAGACCAAAAGCTGGACGTTTAGCATTTTTCCCAATGCAGCACACCACAACGCACAGCAGTGGGCAGTGGCATCACTAGGGGGGGCATGCCCCTCCCCAACATTATATTAGATTTTTTTATCGCAACGGCACCACCAGATGTCAGCTGAAGACAGCAGAGCACTTAATTAAATGAATAGGTGCCGCCACTGCGAAAACACTCTCACGGCGCCTATATAATCGGGGACAGGGTCAGGCCAGCATAGCGTCGGCGTTCGTGTCAGAGGCGTGACATCACAAGACACGGCAGTGTGGGAGTGCACGTGCCTGCGCTGTGTGTGCAGTGCACCAGCCCAGCAGAGGAGTGGAGCAGAGCCAGAGCACAGGACAGGGGAAGTGGGGCATCCATTTTAGAGGCGATTTGAGCAGAGAATTTTCACTACACATTTTACAGTCATACCACCTTCACACCCCCACAAAGAACAATGTATCAAATGTATTGTATATTGCACCAATAAAACAAAGGTGAATTTGTAATAAGACCTCTGGAATGCATTCTATTCTTGAAATAAATATAATTGTGTTTTATAGTTGGCCCCCCTACTTTTGTCCCTGTCCCGTCCCCCCTAAATATGACAACTGGAGAGGCCACTGGTAGTGTGTTTTGGTGGTCTTTAATGCAAGTTGGAGCTATGTGCATTGGGGTGTCATGCTAAGGCTGGCCATAGATGGCTCCGTTTTTTTTTTCGATGAGCTAGAGCAGGGGGTCTCCAAACTTTCTAAACAAAGGGCCAGCTTACCGTCTTTCAGACTTTAGGAGGGCCGGACTGTGGAAATTGGGAGTAGAGAAGGTCCTTAGGTCAGTGAAGAAAAAAAAAAGTGCCCCATCATTTGTTTCAGTGGAAGCAATTGTGCCTCATCATTGGTGTCAATGGGGGGGAATTGTGCCCCATTGTAGATGTCATAGGGCCCCATTGAGAGGAATAGGGCCCCATTGTTGGTGTCATTGGGAAAAATTGTGTCCCAGTATTGGTATTAGTGGGAGGAATTTGCGCCCCTTCACTGGTGTCATTGGGAGAAATTGTTGGTCCCATTGAGAGGAATAGTGCCCCATCGTTGGCTGTCATTGGGCCCATTGTTGGTACCATTGGGAAAAATTGTGCCCCAGCTTTGGTACTAGTGGGGGGAATGGTGTCCTCCCTTCATTGGTGTCAGTGGAAAGCAATTATGGCCCCAAGGGCCGGATAAAAGCAAGCAAAGGGCCGCATCTGGCCCCCGGGCCGCAGTTTGGAGACCACTGAGCTAGAGGACTGATTGAAAAAAAAAAAAAATATATATAATAATAATAATAATAATAATAATAATAATAACAGTTTTCCCCCCATCCACACATCAATGGAGGAATTCTACCCGCTGTTCCATTGTATTCTGAGAGTGGGACCCCTCGACTGTCAGAATATACTGATCAAGGGCTGCAGCTGATCGGCCGATCGACTAAAGATTTCCAACAGCCGCATTTAACAGAAGCTGATCGTTAGATCTACTTCTGTCGAACGGGATCGGCTATAGATGGAAATTCAGCCGGTCCCTGCTGAAGCAGCCACATTTTGATCAATCTATGGCCAGCTTAAAATTAATGGAATTGCAGTGAAAATGCACAAAACATTCTATAAATGTTTCTGCAACACATCTTATTATTATAAAAAGGTGCGTCTCAGCTAGGGCCGAAACAACTAATCGATTATGAAATTAATCGATTACAATTTTCATAATCGATTGGCCAGTAACATAATGGGGTTAAAAAAAAAAAAAAAAAAACTAAAATTAGCCTTTTATAGTACAAAAAAGAAAATCACTACTGTAAATATTACTTTCATTGTCCCACAGTAAAAAAATGAACCCCTTACAGTAGCGATTATTTGCTCTTTTTGTACTTATTTTTTTTAACCCCATTATGTTACTAAACATCTCAGGCCGGGGTCACACCTGTTTTTTGGTGCTTTTTGCAGAAACATACTACAGATCATTTCCATGTTTTCCTATGGGACACGTTCACATCTATGATTTTTTTTCAGCTGCTGCGTATTTGGAAAGGGAAAGGACTTTTTAAACGCAAAACGGTGCGATTTAGTTTTTTTTCAATATCCTTTAATGGAGAAGCTGCAGAAAAGCATGTAATGTGTTTTTGCGGCAATTTGTGTTTTGTAATCTGCCCAACAAGAAATTGGCCCAATTTTTTTTTTAAATGTTAATTATTTTTTTTTTTTTTAAGGCTATTATCCGATTAATCGAAACAATAATCGGCCAACTAATCGATTATGAAAATAATCGTTAGTTGCAGCCCTAAATAAATACAATTTATCTTGCTAAAGAATGTTATATCAAATCATTTCCTTTTAATTAACCACTTGCTGACCGCTGCACACACATATACGTCGGCAGAATGGCTCAGGCAGACAAATGGGCGTACCTGTACGTCCCTTTGAATTTGCTGCCCACCTGTGCAAGCGTGCCTGCGGGTCCCGCAAACTCTATGTTCTCTGGCAGCCTGCGATTGCGGCGAGGAGCGGCAGAACGGGGAGATGCCTATGTAAACATGCCTAGCAACATCACAGGGATCTACTGCTCGGGAGCAGTAATCTCTGTCATGTTGTAGTGAGCCCATCCTCCCCACAGTTAGAATCACTCCCTAGGACACACATAACCCCTTGATCGCCCCCTAGTGTTTAATCCCTTCCAGTGTCATTTATACATTAATCAGTGGCTATTTGTAGCTCTGATCGCTGTATAAATTACATTGGTCCCAAAATAGTGTCAAAAACGTCCGACATAATGTCGCAGTTACGATAAAAAAAAAAAGCCATTAATCTATCCCCTATTTTGTAGACGCTATAAGTTTTGCGCAAACCAATCAATATACGCTTATTGCGATTTTTTTTTTACCAAGAATAAGTAGAATACAAAATCGGCCTAAACTGAGGAACAAATTATATTTTTTTATAATTTTTTAGGGGATATTTATTATAGCAAAAGAAAATTCTTTTTTTTAAATTGCAAAACATGAGATATATATATATATATATATATATATATATATATATATATATATATATATATATATATATATATATATATATATATATATATATATATATATATATATATATAGTGGAGTGAAATTTAGAGGCGCTAGCTGATAGTGTGTGTACACTGAATAAATAATAGAAAAATATATGCATCAATAATAAATATAAATGAGTGAATGTAACAAAAAACATGTGAGTAAATCGTGACCATATATAACAAATATAAACCACAAAAGTTATTATAGGTCAAAATATGGTAGTGCACAATAAAAATTGGAAAATGACAATTGTGCCAAAAAAATAGAGTCCATATATATATAAATGATGAATCTTCAAAACCATAGACAGAAGATCTTCCACCTTCACCAAGATAAAGAAAGACCACCAAAAGTGCTCATGGATGGCACCTTACCGCAAATAATTGACCACTTTAATTAAAAAGAGGTCAATCAGGCAGATAAAGATAATATTCCAGACCCAGATCTCTCAGTCTCAATAGAGCAACACTCCACGCCACATGGGATAATTAAAGCAAAAGAGAGAAAATCGCCATAGAATAATATTGTTTTTATTGGGTAAAACAGAGAAAAAAACGCCAAGTGGCCTCTTACTTGATGGGGTGCCTAGCCCCGGCACTGAGGTTGAGAGCGTGGATATTATGGGGAGAATAGATAGAGTCCCGTTGCCGGCATTAGAACCGTGCAAAGCCGCACTAACGCTGATGGCGTACGTTCCACCCTCTGAGATGAGAGAGCCAGCGGGACCAGGAAGTGGGTGGGTCGAGCGTGACCTGCAAGCCTCGACGTACGTTTCGTGATGATGTCACGTCGTCAGGAAGCACGGTTCTAATGCCGGCCACGGGACTCTATCTATTCTCCCCATAATATCCACGCTCTCAACCTCAGTGCCGGGGCTAGGCACCCCATCAAGTAAGAGGCCACTTGGCGTTTTTTTCTCTGTTTTACCCAATAAAAACAATATTACTCTATGGCGGTTTTCTCTCTTTTGCTTTAATTATCCCATGTGGCGTGGAGTGTTGCTCTATCAAGACTGTGAGACAGAGATCTGGGTCTGGAATATTATCTTTATCTGCCTGATTGACCTCTTTTTAATTAAAGTGGTCCATTATTTGCGGTAAGGTGCCATCCATGAGCACTTTTGGTGGTCTTTCTTTATCTTGGTGAAGGTGGAAGATCTTCTGTCTATGGTTTTGAAGATTCATCATTTATATATATGGACAATTTTTTTGGCACAATTGTCATTTTCCAATTTTTATTGTGCACTACCATATTTTGACCTATAATAACTTTTGTGGTTTATATTTGTTATATATGGTCACGATTTACTCACATGTTTTTTGTTACATTCACTCATTTATATTTATTATTGATGCATATATTTTTCTATTATTTATTCAGTGTACACACACTATCAGCTAGCGCCTCTAAATTTCACTCCACTGTCCAAAATTGCATTCATGTAATTTCACAGAGAGCAGCTTGGCTATCTATATATTGTTAATTTATTTATTTCACTTATATATTGGCGCGAGATTTCATTTCTATATATATATATATATAAATAAAATAATACACACGCAATTTTTTTTTTGGTGTTCTTCCTTCATTGATTAGTAGCAGGTTGGGGATCTCTCCTTGACCAATCTGTATTGTTTAATTGCAGCAGAGAATTTTGAGGTCACTGTCTCTGCTAAAGTCCCATGTACACGGGACGCTGCTAAACGTATGTTCAAAGGCAGTTGGACGCTTTTTTTTCAACTGCCCCTGAACTCATTCAATGTTATCCTACGTGACCATGTACACTGTCTTGTTAATTGACGTTTTTTTAGCCAGTTGCATTTAACAGCGTTTCTTTGAAAGCACAAAAAATGGGTTCAGACGCCGAAGATTTCCACGTTTCAGATGCCAAACGTGACTAAACGCGGTAACGCAAACGCAGCAAAACTGCTCTCAGTTACCATGAAGTATGACAAGGTCAGAGGCATGCCACCGGGCCAAACAGGTACTTGTAGTCTGTCATGCTGTTAGACTGTTCCAGGTCTTTGCTAAATCAATCTACTACATTGCCAACCAGCAGAGCTTGCAATCCATCTTAATAAGCAACTGCTTTTTGCCAGCCTGGAAGTGAAATCAGTATGGACGGGGGTTTGCAGTGTCCGGAAGTCAAAGTACGACATTATAGGAAGTCAGTGACTTATAAAAAAGGACCACCGTTTGCCCCGCAAATTACCATTATTCTTATTTTCAATATAATAAAAGCGGTTTACCAAACTGCCCAATGGTGGCATAATCTGTCAAAGAATTGACTTCCAGCTGAAGCAATATGTCTGACAACGGCGGGTTTACCTGGGGAGAGGGGCAATCTGCTCAATGTCTGTCCACAAAAGGTCACCCATTGTCAAGCTTTCATTATCAAAGATCGCTTTGTATTACTTGTATATTCCAGTCCATACCGACAACTAGAAGACACCCTGACAGATATAAAATACGCCATCGTCCGACATGTGCCAAGGTGGGAACGGTGCAAAAAGATAAGTAATTGCTTCCTTTTGATCAAAGTGTCTAAGAAACAATTCACATTTTCCTTCTCAGTCTCTTTTTCCCCTTCTGGGTTTATCTGATTGGCTGAAATGGGGCAGCAGGACCAAGAGAGCCAATCAGATCTAATTCCACCCTGGAAAATAACTGTTCTTTTTTTAGACAAATGTATTCTTGCGGTTGCTGCTTTTATTAGATGGAGTCGCATTGAAGAATAAATACATTTGATGGAAGTTTCGATATCTTCATTTTTCTTTTTTGCATTCTTTTCTCAATGGCATTTTATGTAGATGATGTATGTTGAAGTTTAAAGTAGAACATCACCCAAAAGTTCCTCTCTTCCCGCTTCCCCTCCCTTTACATTTGCCACATTATTTTTTTGTCGGGGGGAGGGGGAAGACGACAGGTATCTGAATTTGCCAGGTAACCCCTCCCTCCCGCACAGCGTTTAGAAACATTTCACAGAACCAATCACAAAGCGCAGCACAACTGGGCCCCTCCCACAGCTCTGCTCTCTGCACAGTGGTGATCTCATTGCTACTTTTACAAGGTGATATCAGGAATTTTTAAGACACTTCCTGCACACAAATTGGATATTTTTTTGTGGTTATTGAGGAACATATTTGAATTAATATTTTTGTGACTGGAGTTCAGCTTTAAAAAAAAACAAAAAAACATTTAGCTTCAATTAGTGTCTCACAGCACATTAAGCAACGCATTTACTCTGTAGCTGCAAACACTCCGCTTCCCTATGCAAGTGTTATGTAACAGACAGAGTAACCTTGTTAGCACTAAATGGACACAAATTGCCATGCATTATAAAGTGATCACTATGCACGGCAGACAAACATCCCATGATCACATACAGCATTCTGTACATGGCTATCTTTTTCATTTTTATACAGAAAAAATGGAGACACATTGCTCACTACACAATGGTAGACAAGTCTTCCCACTGACCCCCCCCCCCCCCACAGGGTAGGGGCCTTCTTCCCACTGACCCCCCCTAGTGTAAGGGGCCCTCTTTCCACTGACCCCCCTAGTGTAAGGGGCCCTCTTCCCACTGACCCCCCTAGTGTAAGGGGCCCTCTTCCCACTGACCCCCCTAGTGTAAGGGGCCCTCTTTCCACTGACCCCCCTAGTGTAAGGGGCCCTCTTTCCACTGACCCCCCTAGTGTAAGGGGCCCTCTTTCCACTGACCCCCCTAGTGTAAGGGGCCTTCTTCCCACTGACCCCCCTAGTGTAAGGGGCACTCTTCCCACTGACCCCCCTAGTGTAAGGGGCCTTCTTCCCACTGACCCCCTTGTGTAAGGGGCCTTCTTCCCACTGACCCCCTTGTGTAAGGGGCCTTCATCCCACTGACCCCCCCCCCCCCAATGTAGGGAGTATTCTTCCCACGGACCACCATTGTAAGGGGCATTCTTCACACTGACCACCAAAGTAAGGGGGCATTCTTCCTACTTAAATCTTTGGGGGGAAAAAGCCAGCACACGAAAGCTTCTTCTTTGCAAAAGTTTATTCCAGCTTTGACAGCAGTTTCAACATGACAAATACTAATGCGTTTTGGCCTAAAGTCTTCTCAATGACCATGAATGTAAGGAGGATTCTTCCCACTGACCCCCCCCCCCCCACCCAATGCAAGGGGCATTCTTCCCACTGACCAGCAATATAAGGGGCATTCATCCCACTGACCACCAATATAAGGGGCATTCTTCCCACTGACCACCAATATAAGGGGCATTCTTCCCACTGACCACCAATATAAGGGGCATTCTTCCCACTGACCACCAATATAAGGGGCATTCTTCCCACTGACCACCAATATAAGGGGCATTCTTCCCACTGACCACCAATATAAGGGGCATTCTTCCCACTGACCACCAATATAAGGGGCATTCTTCCCACTGACCACCAATATAAGGGGCATTCTTCCCACTGACCACCAATATAAGGGGCATTCTTCTCACTGACCTCCAATATAAGGGGCATTCTTCTCACTGACCTCCAATATAAGGGGCATTCATCCCACTGACCACCAATATAAGGGGCATTCTTCCCACTGACCACCAATATAAGGGGCATTCTTCTCACTGACCTCCAATATAAGGGGCATTCTTCTCACTGACCTCCAATATAAGGGGCATTCTTCTCACTGACCTCCAATATAAGGGGCATTCTTCCCACTGACCACCAATATAAGGGGCATTCTTCCCACTGACCACCAATATAAGGGGCATTCTTCTCACTGACCTCCAATATAAGGGGCATTCTTCTCACTGACCTCCAATATAAGGGGCATTCTTCTCACTGACCTCCAATATAAGGGGCATTCTTCCCACTGACCTCCAATATAAGGGGCATTCTTCTCACTGACCTCCAATATAAGGGGCATTCTTCTCACTGACCTCCAATATAAGGGGCATTCTTCCCACTGACCACCAATATAAGGGGCATTCTTCCCACTGACCACCAATATAAGGGGCATTCTTCCCACTGACCACCAATATAAGGGGCATTCTTCTCACTGACCTCCAATATAAGGGGCATTCTTCTCACTGACCTCCAATATAAGGGGCATTCTTCTCACTGACCTCCAATATAAGGGGCATTCTTCCCACTGACCTCCAATATAAGGGGCATTCTTCTCACTGACCTCCAATATAAGGGGCATTCTTCTCACTGACCTCCAATATAAGGGGCATTCATCCCACTGACCACCAATATAAGGGGCATTCTTCCCACTGACCACCAATATAAGGGGCATTCTTCCCACTGACCACCAATATATGGGGCATTCTTCCCACTGACCACCAATATAAGGGGCATTCTTCCCATTGACCACCAATATAAGGGGCATTCTTCCCACTGACCTACAATATAAGGGGCATTCTTCCCACTGACCACCAATATAAGGGGCATTCTTCCCACTGACCACCAATATAAGGAACAGTCTCCTCCGCTGACCCCCCAAATGTAAGGGGCATTCTCCTCCACTGAGCCCCCCCCCCCCCCCCCCCAATTGTAAGGGCCATTGTTCCCATTGACCACCAATGTAAGGACGATTCTTCCCATTGACTCTTGATAAGTTACATTCAGCAGTGGGTCCCCTGAGAAATTAAAATGTGTTTGAAGGTTCCTTTGGGGTAAAAAGCCTGGGAACGGTTCAAGCAGAAGCTCTTTTAAAGATGGGATCACTCATTTATAGAATTAGTATATAAATACATCATTATAATTCATATTAATATCCTACCTATACATTTCATTCTGCTCCATTCCTACAGACAATGAGGAAGGTTTGGGTCACATCTACTTGTCAACTTAATACATGCGCCATTTTTTTACATTGGCTTCTAAACACAAAGAGCTTCAGGAGGAATTTACTAAGCAGTGTATAATCAATCACAGAGCTCAGCCCAGTGCTTTATAAATGCTTGATGAAGCTTACAAAATGCTTGCCAAAGCCATGGCCAGCACTCTAAGATGTGGATTCGGCACTTTTCAGTCTAAAGCTGAAGGGACGTTCAAGACAGCCGCTCCAAACTTGTTACATGCCTGCTGAACACAAAGCCCATCAGACAAGATTAAACCCTGCTCCTGTATACCCAACACAGAGGCCTCCAACAGGCTGCAAAAAAAAAAAATGCACATAAAAGCGAGATAAAAATTAGACAAAATTTATTGCCATCACTTTAATGACAACACGGCTTTTTATTGTAGGTTGTAAACTGCTGCAAATAATTACTAAGTGTCATAACCGTTCTTCAATAATAATCTCCACATGAATAGTCTTCATCCCTACATTAAATGACAATTCGCTATTGCAGAGCAACAGCTGGAGACGAACATACACACCTCATAGATCTGCGATAGGTTTGGGAGATATGGTAGGCTCAAAAGGTAACAAACAAACAATGTTATGTATACCTTGGTTATATATATATATATATATATATATATATATATATATTTTTTTTTTTTTTTTTTTTTCCACCTCCATCCTAGAGAAAAAATTTAACAAACACACTATTAAAAAAAAAAAAAAAAAAAAATCTATTGGTAATAACCGAGAGTAACTCTTATGCACATGTTCTGCAGAACAAATTTTTTATATATATATATATATATATATATATATATATATATATATATATATATATATATATATATATATATATATATATATATATATAAAAAAAATCATTCTATATGAAAAAATAATAAAAAAATATAAAATACAAAAAAATAATTGTAATTATGTAAAATTATATAAAAAAAAAGTAAAAAAAGATGCGATTATGTATTCTATATGAAAAAAATAATAATAAAAAAAAAATGTATAATATATATATATATAAAAAAAATTAAGATAAAATCACTCCCAGCAACTCTTTTGCTACTGTTCTACAAAAAATATAAACAAAGTATGTTTTTATTTGCGCCACATTAATGGAAACGTTATCGTGGGTGATTATCAATATTTTCTTTTAATATAGTTTACATAACTACATCATTTATTTTTCCTGCAGAACATTGGCATAAGAGTTACTGTCAGTGATTATAAATACATTTTTTATTTTTGTGTGTGCCCGTTTATTTATGTTTCTCTAGGGAGGAAGGTGAAAATAAATATATATATATATATATATATATATATATATATATATATATATATATATATATATATAAAAAATAAGAGAATAGAAATTTATATATTTTTTTTATTATTGATAATCGCCGATAGGCCCCCCCCTCCCCTTATTAAAGACCGTTTAGAACTTTTTCCCTGCGCTCCAGCTGAGTTGGCCCGTCTGCGCTGCACACACATTCTTGCCACATTACTAAACATTTGAAACTCTTGTTGCACATGTCTAAAAAAAAAATTCTACAACTCAGTATCCACGCTCTCTGTTGCAAGGAGGCACATCCCAAATTCTTGCCAATATGTTACAGAATTGGCAATTACAACCCGGGCGCTCACAAGAAAAATCGATAACCCTCACGCTGAAGCTGCACCCTCTGATATTTGCAAGTCATTTTTTATTAGACAGATGCTGCGCTTCCAAGAGATTTTGCAGCAGAGGCTCCAATCGTAACTTGGCCAGCCACGGATGGAGACATGCCAGCGGCGATCGTCTCCCGTTAGCACTGCAGCTGTGCGCTCTTGTTCGCTGCAGACGGTCTACAGTGCTTAACGCTGCTAAATATTCCGCGAACGTGCCAAACGCCATCCGCGCTTTTTTTGCAAATCATTCATAAATTTCTGAGACTAGACTGAAGTGTGAGACCCCCCCCCCCCCCCCCGGGTATTAGCGGACAAGACACAACTTACGCCCTGGCTTTCGGGAAGCCCATGGAGAGAAGGATTTCAAGGGAAGATCCATGCTTGATGGTTCCTGTGCGTTGCTGTCTATTCCTTCGAGGGATGATCTTGCTGTACATCTCTTCCTTGGCTGCCATGGTGGGAGGGTGGTGGGGAGAGGGGGGGTGGGGGGGGGGGGCAGTTTACTGTCTCATTCAGCCATGTCACAAAACACAAGCTTATGATAAGAGGCAGCTTGTAGTGTCAGCAGCTGCAGCAGCTTCCTGCAGTAGTCACAGGCAGCGTAGGAAGTGACACATTGTATCAATGATCCAGCACGCCTGCTGTGACCTCACAATTCTCCAGGAGAGCACCCCCTGCACTTCCTCCAGCCAGGTAATGGGCTCCTTCCTTACAAGTCATGTTTGAATGGATCAAAAAGATGTGTCTTCAGGCCACGCTCCCCACTCCCTCCTTCTTAAAGGGGCAGCAAAGGAATCCAGTGTGTCAGTAAGAAGCAGTATAGTTGCCCATTTTATGCACATTCACTGCCTCTGACAAGGATTACTGCATCCAGGCTGCCACCTGGTGGGGGATAATTGGAGCTGCAAGATCTGATTGTGATTTGCAAGGAAGAAAAAAAATGTACGAGGAGTTAAAGCGGATGTGCCATGGGGAAAAAATATTAAAAGCCAGCAGCTACAAATACTGCAGCTGCTGACTTTTAATATAAGGACACTTACCTGTCCTGGAGTCCAGCGCCGATCGCAGCAGATGACGAGCCGATCGCTCATCACTCTGCTGCTCCCCCCGCCATCCACGCTGAGGGAACCAGGAAGTGAAGCGCTGCGGCTTCACTGCCCGGTTCCCTACGGCGCATGCGCGAGTCGAGCTGCGCCCGCCGATTGGCTCACACGCTGTGTGCTGGGAACCGAGTGTTCCCAGCACACAACGGGCGACAGACGGGAAGTCAGAAAAACCCGTCTTTTGCCCGTAGCGTGTGGCCGGAAGTGGGTGCAAATACCTGTCTTTAGACAGGTGTCTGCACCCCCCTCCCCCCTGAAAGGTGTCAAATGTGACACCGGAGGGGGGGAGGGTTCCGATCAGCGGGACTCCACTTTAGGGTGGAGAACCACTTTAAGCTGGCCCATACACGTATATTGCCCACCGGGCCTATTCTGGCACGTCTCTCCTTCATGCAAAAATCACAATTTTTTTGCTAGAAAATTAATCAGAACCCCCAAACATTATATATATTTTTTTTAGCAGACATCCTAGGGTATTCCCTAGGATGTCTGCGCAAATACGGTGTGACAAAGTATTGCAATGACTGCCATTTTATTAAATGGCAGTCATTGCAATACTTTGTCACACCGTATTTGCGCAGCGGTCTTACAAGCGCACTTTTTTGGGGAAAAAAATCACTTTTTTTAATTAAAAAATAAGACAACAATAAATTTTGCCCAAATTTTTTTATATATTGTGAAAGATAATGTAACGCCGAGTAAAATGATACCCAACATGACACGCTTAAAAATTGCGCCCGCTCGTGGCATGGCGTCAAACTTTTACCCTTAAAAATCTCGATAGGCGAAGTTTAAAACACAGGTTGCATTTTTTGAGTTACAGAGGAGGGCTAGAATTATTGCTCTCGCTCTAACGATCGCGGCGATACCTCACTTGTGTGGTATGCGGGCGTTACTTGCGTATGCGTTCGCTTCTGTGCGCGAGCTCGTCAGGACGGGGCGCTTTAAAAAAAAATTTTTTTTTGTTTTCTTATTTTTAATTTAGTTTATAATTTTTTACACTGAAATAAAAAAATAAAAAATTGATCACTTTTATTCCTATTACAAGGAATGTAAACATCCCTTGTAATAGAAAAAGCATGACAGGTCCTCTTAAGTATGAGATCTGGGGTCAAAAAGACCTCAGATCTCATATTTAGACTTAAATGCAAAAAAAAAAAAAAAAAATTTAAACTGTCATTTTTTCAAATGACAAAAAAAAAAAAATGTTGCTTTAAGACGCTGGGCGGAACTGACGTTTTGACGTCACTTCCCCCCAGCAGAGCTATGGGGACGGGTGGGGGTGATTTTTTCCTCACTCGCAACCCCAGTCAGCTGCCGAACGGACCGGATCGCCTCCGCCGCTACCGACGGCTCCGGTAAACGGCGGAGGGCGCGGGAGAGCAGCGGGAGGGGGGGGCCTCTCTCCCGCCACCGATAACGGCGATCTCGCGGCGAATCCGCCGCGGAGACCGCCGTTATCGTTTACAGGACCGTTGGCACTAAAGATGGATACCTCGGTTGTGGCAGCAACAGGACGTATTTTGGGCAGGTGGGTAAGTGGTTAATTGGCAGACAGAATATATAAAAAATCCAACAGATTCCTCCAGCCCGCTATACGTGGACGAATCTCCCGATGACAGCCAGCCCCGCCACCCGTCAAAATATTCAAATATTTTAAAGGATGCCAGGTGGCAAAAGAGCCACCAACCAATCGATATTTGTACAGTGCATAGCCAGTTTAAGGTTTCTGTTTGGAACAATGGTAAATTTGTCCCAAACATTGCAGTTCTGGTTCTGAAAAGCCAAAACATCTATGATATTTAAAAGAGATGTATGGGCTTTTTTTTTTTTTTTAAAGAACCATAATTACCTAGGTGGATGCAGCATCAGTGTGATGCTGTATCTGACCCCTGACACCTCTAACACTGAGAAAACTGGAGCGATCAAACACTGCCGATCGCTCGGTTCTTACAGCTCTCTAGCCCCCCCAGTGCTGGGCTGTGGAGGGGGCGGGAGCGGCTGGCTTAGGCTCTCAGCGGATCGCTTAGAAGCTGGGCGCCGGTCGTCCAGGCATGTCAGCGGATCCCGACTCCATTGTTGCGATCTTGCCTGAGTCTGGACCAGCTGTGACTTCGGCCAATAGCGGGCTTCAGCCTGCTGTCTGCTTAAAACGGGTCACAGGCGTGCAGAACGAATTGCTCTCCCGTGATCCACAGGAGAAGTACAGCCAAATGAGCATTGGCTGTAATCTTGCTTTAGGGCTGGTTCACACTGGTGCGACGTCAGAGTTCGGATGTGATTCGCTCCGCACTGCAAATCACATGCGATTCTCTGTGCGATGCAATTTCAGTCATACAAATCGCATGGCCGAATTCGCATCAAAGTCGCGCAGAACCCGTTTTTTTTTTTTGTCCGCAGCAGAATCGGATCCCATGGGTGTTCACACCCATGCGATCCGATTCCTGTCCAAGTTTGCAGATCGCACTGCGATATGCGAACTGAGTTGGGGGTGTCATTACCCTTTAATTGACACTCCCAGCAGTTCGCATAGGGCAGTGTGAACTGCCGCCGAGAAACATGCGATGCGGGAACATGCGCAGTGAATTTTCAGCGTTCCCGCATCGCAGCAGTGTGAACCGGCCCTAAAGCACACTCAGTTTGGGTGATGTCACCGAGGATTCCCAGGGGTATTACTGCAGCTGGGAATCAGTAATGTTGCGGCGTGGTGTGAGGCATGTACAGATTAATGGGTGACGGATCATTCTGAATGATGCTGGATTTACTTCAGAAGACATTTATTAAAAAAAAATAAAAAAATAATGTAATGCCAGTCAATATGTCTGCCTTTCAACCAAACATGCAGCCTGGATAGCCAGGAAAGGCCTTCCTGTACCAGACCAGGCCACATGCCTTTCAATACAGGGGAACATACCTTCCATGGGGAGCCTCCCCCCTTTCACAGTACCATTGTCCTAATGTTAAAAGGACAAGGGGGGCCCCCTTCTTCACCCACCCACCTTGAGGGGTCTTTTGGTGGAATCTGGAAGCCCCAAATAGAAAAAGAAGGGGGGGTTGCCAGATATCTGCCCCCTTATTTTTTACTTTTTGCCATAATAAATATCCCCCCCCAAAAAAAAAAATTCCTCAGGTTTAGGCCGATACGTATTCTTCTACATATTTTTCGTAAAAAATAATAAAAAAAAAAAAAAAAAAATTAAAAAAAAAATCGCAATAAACGTTTATTGATTGGTTTGCGCAAAAGGTATAGCGTTTACAAACTAGGGGGTCGTTTTATGGCATTTTTATTAATATTGTTTTTTCTACTAGTAATGGCGGCGATCAGCGATTTTTATCGGTACTGCGACATTATGGCGGACACTTTTGACACATTTTTGGGACCATTGGCATTTTTATAGCGATCAGTGCTATAAAAATGCATTGAATTACTAGAAAAATGCCACTGGCAGGGAAGAGGTTAACACTAGGGGGCAGGGAAGGGTATGTTCCCTGGGTGTGTTCCAACTGTAGGGGGGTGGCCTCACTAGGGGAAATGACTGATCGCTGTTCATACATTGTATGAACAGACGGTCAGGCATCTCTCCCCTGACAGGACCGGGAGCTGTGTGCTTACACACACAGCTCCCGATCCTCGCTCTGTAACGAGCAATCGTGGGCGCCCGCCTGGCACGCGCATGGGAGTCAGGGACAACCCTTAGTGGCCACGTAGAGAGCCGACGTTATAGTACAGGCTATCGCGCAGGGGAGCCGACCTGCCGCCGTAGAACTGCGGCAGCTGGTCGGCAAGTAGTTAAAAACGCACTCACTATGGAAAAGTCCTTTAGGCTAGGTTCACACTGCTGCAAATTCAAAATCGCGGTAAAAATCGCAATTTCGCGGCTGCGGTTTTGCAGGGTTCAATGTAAATCGCGGCCCGAAATCGCAAAAAGTAGTACAGGAACTACTTTTTGAAATTGGTGCAGCGCCGCAGATGCGGCGTCGCACCAATTAGGACAGTGCCATTGCCGGCAAATGCCGCTGATTTGAGATACGATTTGACATGTGAAATCGCATCTCAAATCGTACCAAATCATACCCAGTGTGAACCTGGGCTAAATGAAATTAAAACACTAATACCACATACACACAATCGGCTTTTGCCTGGCCAAATCACATAAAAAAATAGAACATGTTCTATATCTAAACTCTGATGGAATTCATCGGAATTTCCAATGAAAAACTCAGGTGGGGCTACACACCATAGGAAAATCCTATGTAAAAAGTCCATCGGAAATTCCGATCGTGTGTACGGGGCATTACTGACTTTAATTAAAAGTTAATAATGTCTTCCAAAGCAAATTCAGCAATAATCATGGTGTCTACTATGTAATCTACATCCATTGGGATGACGTGTTGCCCACCGATATGTACAAGGTGTACTACATGACAGATCCCTAGCTGTAGCCATTTAAATTTACCGCCAGGAGGATCTGTATCCCAAGTGTCAAGGCGCCACTAGACAAGTCAGTGAGGCACCCGGTGCTACAACATGCATGAATGTCGGAGCTTGAAGGGACCCAAACTGAGCATCCAAGTGGCCTCAACATAATGTTTTTTTTGTGGCTAAAAAAACATGCAATCCTTACACTCCAGGCTATTTACCCCCAAAGAACAAGGCCTGTCATAGGAAGACACAGCAACTCTTTCAACATACAAATGTAACACAGCAAATAAGGACAAGAGTGTGAGAAGTACAAAGCACAGCAGTGTAACTGGGCACAGATAAAATTCCCACAGGCTGAAATGCTGAGAATGTCTGCGTTTGGCATATTTGTTTCCTCAGTGAATGTGTTGTCTTGTGTGGAGCACATTATTTATATAACTGAATACTTCCTACGCTGCAAGGTCACAAAACAAAACACTTATTTTTAGTAGGGAGCAGAGGATGCCCAGTGCAAGTTTTATACAGTCATTGGATTGTAATTACCGTCTAACAATGTATAAATATTTCCTGCGGACGGATCCAATCCACAAACAAATGCAACAATTTCATCTACTGATCACACAAAGGAGGGTCTCTTACCAGTGCTGGAAATTGCTGGGGGGCTGCCAGGGCGGGTACAGAAGGACCCCAGAGCAAACACACTGGCAAGCTGTGGCTGATACAATGCTCAGGTCCTTCCCCAAATAATTAAGCCCAGGCTGATGCAATAACCAATCAGGTGGGTGTCATTTGTTCTGGATCAGACTGTGGGGGGGCTGCTGTGTGGCCAATGTGATTCATATCACTGGGGGACATCAAATCCTGTTAGATCCCTTCTGTCCCTCAAGAAAAAACTGAACAGCCAACACTCCCTTTTGAACGATCTGAATCAAAACAAAGATACATTTATAGAAACAAAAATGTAAAGTAAAAAGTTACTCCTTAATAATAAAAAGTTAACCTGTATAGAATTGTTAGGGCCTTTTCACACTGGGGCAGGAGCTGCGTCGGCGGTAAAGTGCCGCTATTTTTAGTGACGCTTTACCGCCAATTTTGTGGCGCTATTTGGCCGCCAGCATGGTGATTTTACCCCCGCTAGAGGCCGTGAAAGGGTTAAAAACTGCAGCAAAGCTCATTGCTGGTGGTATAGCCGTGGTGTCCCATTGATTTCAATGGGCGGAAGTGGTGGAGGAGCGGTACACACACCGCTCCAAAGATGCGGCTAGCAGGACTTTTTTACCGCCCTGCTAGCGCACCGCTCCAGTGTGAAAGCCCTCAGGGGGAGACACAGCAACGGCTGTTTAGGGGCGGTTTGCAGGCGCTATTTTGAGGCGCAGTAGCGCCTGCAAACCGATCCAGTATGAAAGTAGTCTCATGATCCACTAAATTCTAAGGGTCCATTCACATGCGTGATCATTGCATGTCAGCACATTTTAAAAGAAATATATTTCAATCAGAGCAGATCATACCAGGGCATGATGTAGCACCTCAAGAGTCATAACAGTCAGTTGAAGCTTTGTTTACAAATAAAGCTTAGACCCCTTTCATACTCATGCGTTTTTCAGGCGCTAAAGGGCTAAAAATAGCGACTGAAAAACGCCTGAGTGTGAAAGGGATCTAAGCTTTATTTCACACTGGAGCGGTGCGCTGGTAGGACGCAAAAAAAAAAAAAAAAGTAGCATCTTTGGGGCGGTGGGGGAGTGGTGTATACACCGCTCCTGCCCATTGGAATGAATGGGCACTGCTGCCGAAGCGCATGCAAAGCGGTTCGGCACCGGCGCTACACGGGCAAATTTAACCCTTTCCTCGTCTGCTAGCAGGGGTTAAAAGTGCCCTACTAGTAGCAGAATAAAGCCACTAAAACTTGCGGTGCTTTACCGCCTAAAGCTGCCCACAGCTCAGTGTGAAAGGGGCTCTTAAGGAATTTTAAATAAAGTTAAAAAGCATTGCAGCACATTTTAAAATGTAGATGTGTGTTTACATGCACTCAACACACATTAGGGCCTCATTCACAAGGGTGGTAAAAACAGCCTGTTGAGCCATGATCCCTCCTTTTTTGCCCACCTCAACACAACACATAGCTGCTCAGAGTTCTACTTACAAAAAATAAACCCCTGGCGCATTTGGGCAGTACTGCCGGCAAATAGGAGCTATTCAAGTGAATGGTGGTGAGGAATGGTTTCCACATAAATACCCATTCTGCTGTCAAAAAAATAAAAAATAAAAATTCAGGAGGCAGCAGTATCACCTCCTGAATGCATGTCAGCTGCTGCACACAATACTCTGTGCCTGAACTTTGTCCAACCTCAGAGTTTTATTAAACCGAAAATTAGACACCTGGCAGAGAAGCAAACCCTGCCTTTATTCAGAAAGACAAGTTTGGAAGTCAAGCACGCTGCTCCTTACTAGACACGTGTAGAATGGAAAAAACGTGTTTAGTTTGGTAGCGAATACATTTGTTATGTATTCGTTTCGGTTAAAATTAGTTTAATTTATTAATTTTCTAAAGAATTCCAACTTTTCAGAACGATTAGAATTCGGATCGGTCAAAAAACGTTTGGGAAGCCGGCCGCCCGCGTCCTTAACAACCATGAGTCATTATCTGTCAGCGGGCTTCTCCACTTACAGATGAATATAAAAATAAAGAATGCCCGCAATTGAAAAACGTTTAACCACTTAAGCCCCGGACCTTTAGGCAGCTAAAGGACCCGGCCAGGTTTTGCGATTAGGCACTGCGTCGCTTTAACAGACAATTGCGCGGTCGTGCGACGTGGCTCCCAAACAAAGTTGGCGTGCTTTTTTTCCCACAAATAGAGCTTTCTTTTGGTGGTATTTGATCACCTCTGCGGTTTTTATTTTTTGCGCTATAAACAAAAATAGAGCGACAATTTTGAAAAAAATGCAATATTTTTTACTTTTTGCTGTAATAAATATCCCCCAAAATTTTTTTAAAAACATTTTTTTTCCCCTCAGTTTAGGCCGATACGTATTCTTCTACCTATTTTTGGTAAAAAAAATTGCAATAAGCGTTTATCGGTTGGTTTGCGCAAAATTTATAGCATTTACAAAATAGGGGATAGTTTTATTGCATTTTTTTTTATTACTAATGGTGGCGATCAGCGATTTTTTTCATGACTGCGACATTATGGCGGACACTTCGGACAATTTTGACACATTTTTGGGACCATTGTCATTTTCACAGCAAAAAATGCATTTAAATTGCAGTTTATTGTGAAAATGACAGTTGCAGTTTGGGAGTTAACCACAAGGGGGCGCTAAAGGGGTTAAGTGTGACCTCATTTGTGTTTCTAACTGTAGGGGGGTGTGGCTGTAGGTGTGACGTCATTGATTGTGTTTCCCTATTAAAGGCATCACACGATCAATGACGGAGCCACAGTGAAGAACGGGGAAGCTGTGTTTTCAATTATGTTTGAGTACAGCGTCGCATGACGTGCAATTGTCAGAACTACGCAGTGCCGAATCGCAAAAAAAAATGCTCTGGTCAGGAAGGGGGTAAATTCTTCCGGGGCTGAAGTGGTTAAGGACGGGGGCGGCCGGCTTCATGGCCCGCTGCTAAACAACCAGCTATTTCTTCGCACAGAATTCAAATTGGTCGAACGTTTTTCAACCAATCCCAATTCTAATTGTTCTAAAGAGTTGCCATTCGTTAGAAAACGAATAAACAAAACAAATCTTAATGGATTTCTATGAAATTCGTTACTATTTTTTATTTGGAGACATCCGAATAACCAAAAATTTGTTTGAATTTGTATTCGGACTGAAACAAATTGCACATGTCTACTCTTTACACAATATTGGAGGGCCTACAACGGTGGTTCTCAACCTTCCTAGTGCCGTGACCCCTTGATAAAATGTCCCAAGTTGTGGGGATCCCTAACAGTATAAAAAAAATCGTAACGTGCGTTTTCAGCACCCAAGACAAGACAAGTAATTTGCGCCCTTAACCCATGGACATTTAGCGCTCCCTGAGTCCCTTCCACTCGTACTGTATTAAAACCCCTTATGGTACATTTTAGGATCTACCACCCTGTACGGACCAGTGAGGAGGCGCAGCGCGACTCGCGCATGCGCAGTAGGGAACTGGGAAATGAAGCCGCAACGATTCACTTACTGATTCCTTCACCGTGGATGGCCGGTTGGGCAGCCAAGAGCCGAGCAATTGATCAGCTTCGGCTGCCGACATCGTGGGCACCCTGGAGAGGTAAGTGTCCATTTATTAAAAGTCAACAGATGCAGTAAGTATTTGTATCTGCTGGCTTTTTTTTTTTTTATAAATTCTTTATATAAGAAGAGCGAGCATGCGGATATACAGAATACCACCATAATACAGGTCGAAGAATCATTAAAGGGTTTGTAAAAGAATTTTTTTTTTTATCTTAATAGCTTCCTTTACCTTAATGCAGTGCTGTTTTCATGTCCTCATTGTTCGTTTTTGCTCTCAAGTTGCTGTAATTCTTCTCTGATCTCCACACTTCCTGGTTGTCCGTATCCTGATGACCACAGTACTGGGAGCTTTCTCTCTGTGGTCACTAATCAAGGAGGTGTGATTACTGTGTGTCTAAAACCCCTCAGCACCAATCAGTTTTGTTTTCCAAACCATCACTGCCCTGTATTGGCTCTGTACAGCAGAGGGAGGAAACAACATGCAAAAACGAAACTACAGGTACATTATATGATTGATTTTTATCTATTTTTAATCATTTTTAAAAGGAATCAGTTAACTATTATGTCTCTATACCAGAGGTGCCCAACCAGTGGCCCGCGGAGCCCTCTGATGTGGCCCGCGACCTCCTGCTCTGGGATGGAATAGAATAGAATACTGTTTTTAAAAGGTCAGTTTATTACTAAAACCTGCGGGTTACCTGCACTGAGCCATAGACTTCTGTTATTACCTGAGGGTTTAGCGAGCTTTCTGAAAGTGAACCAAAATTGCAAAATATAATAGAACTCTATTGCAAAGTGCGGGAAAGCCAAAAGGTACACTGTGTTGCACACGTGACGCGAGTAAACCACAGTTCATCAATGTGGAAGCGGCCTTGGGCCCCTTTCACACTGTCAGTCTGACAGTCCGACTAATTGGACTCTCCATTCACCTCTAAAGAGTGGCAGACATAAACCGACTTGTGTCCTACCTCCAATCCGATCCACTAAAAACAAGAGTATAGCAGAGTAGACACGGACATGCCATCCACCCGCTCCACTCATTGTGGCCCACGACCGGTTACCAAGATGCTTAAGTGGCCCTCGCTCTTCAAAAGGTTGGGCACCCCTGCTCTATACCCTGTAAACAGTCATTTCAGCATAACATTTTTTTTTAATGTAGTATAGGTCTACTTTTCATTAGGGAGTATCAGCAATCTATGGAGGCAGTAGTGTATTTAGGTTTTGTGCTGCCCTAGGCCTGACTAAACTTGTGCACCCCCCAATTTAAATATGACCCACCCCTTCCTGACAAGGCCACACCCCTTGCTGTTTAAGACCCGCCATTCACTTACTCTATCCAAAATGAGAAAAAAAAAAGTGTTCCTATACTTCCACTTTAGGCACAAAATTCTGATCATTTTATGGAGAGGACTAAGAAGATATAACCATGACAATGGTGCAGCAGAAAACATATAGCACAGTGAGGAAGGTTTGTGGTCCAGGGTGATAGGACAGTCAAAATTAGAAGCACCCCCCCACACACAGTTTCAGAATGCTGTCTGCACGCATACCAGAAGCAGTGCGGCCGCTTTACGGGTACACTAGACTAATTTGCCTCTCTGCCCAGTCCGCCCCATAAGACTGACGCTACACTAACAGTGTAGCGCAAGCCGATGGGGACCCTTTCCGTGCTGCCCTAAGCCTGGGCCTTGTTGGCCTAGGCCAGTGTTTCTCAATTCCAGTCCTCAGGCCCCCCCAACAGGTCAGGTTTTCAGGATTTCCCTCAGATGAAAAGGCTGTGGTGATTACTAAGGCAGTGAAACTGATCAAATCACCTGTGCAAAATAATGGAAATCCTGAAAACCTGACCTGTTGGGGGGGCCTGAGGACTGGAATTGAGAAACACTGGCCTAGGCCATGATACAGCATTGCACTGAGGATGAGGGAGGCTCTGCACCCCTCACAACCAAGTTTCTATGGCAAAACACAGTTTTATATTAAAGAAAAGAAGACTCAGACTAACACCGCATAGACCCCAAGTCTAGAGTTAGAGAAGAAAGAATTGGGGAGGGGCAAAGTGACACAACAAAAAAAAGGGGGGGGAGGGGGTTATCCCCAGTCTCCCACAGAAAGGGGAGGTGGAGAGAGCAACTACCTTCAGCCAGACCCACTATCCCCATCCGGGGAGCATTCAGATTCGTCGGACCATCGGGGAGCCAAGCCATCAGCTCCCTATATTCATCGGAGTAGACGAATTCATGCCAAAAGTAAAACATTTTTGAAAATTGCTCAGAGGCCTTTTTCCGTGGCTATCAAGTCCTCCGTTGCTTTGAGCTCCGAGACCTTTCTCAACCAGATGGCCACCGACGGGGTTGGGACTGCTTCCAAAGCCGAGGGATGTAGCTTTTCGTCACTGTGAGTAGGAGAGGCAGAATGGATCTCCTGTAGATTTTACTAGGGATGTAAGAGAAAGAACTCCGGGGTAGCTGGCACCTCTCGGTCAGTGAATTTTTGCACTATGCGATGTACTTCTGACCAAAATGGCTGGAGAATACGAAAAAAAAAAGAGACCAAAAGATGTGAAGGAGTGATCCGGTTTCCTCCCCACAATTTCAGCAAAGATTTGTACTCTGAGGGAACATCTTGTGGATTTTCTCTGGAGTGCAATATCTAGCTGCTGGCTTTCGATAATTGATAAAACATGCCCCCTCAGCTGAATTTGAATTAGGCGCGCTTACGCCGGCCCGATTTACGCTACGCCGCCGTAACTTAGCAGGCAAGTACTTTGTGAATCATGTACTTGCCTCGCTAACTTACGGCGGCGTAGTGTAAACACGATACACTACGCCGCCGCAAAGTTAAGGCGGTCTTTCTGAATCCACCCAACTGTCACGGTCCCTACCATGCCAAGTAGACGGCCAGGCGTGGTCGTGCCCCAAGTGGCTCTAGGTGGTATTGAACCCAGGACTGTATGTTGCTGCATCTGTTCATTTACCTCTGAGCCACTCCTCAGTTTGGTATTCTGCCTGCTTTCCAGCTAAGCCTGGTTCTGAATGATGTGCTGATCTCCTTTCTTTGGATCTCCTTTCAATCTGCACTTGTCTCACCTGATTCAGCTGAGGCAGGTTACCCAATCAACTAGGGTATAAAACACTGCCTCTCTGAGGGATTTGTACGTTCATTGTTCTGCCATTGCCAAAGGTTCCGGTGTTCTGTTTCAGCTACAAGACTGACTCCAGCTTTTGATCCTGGCTATGTTGATCGTTTATTCTGAATTCTGGAATCCCTGACCACGGCTTTACTTCAGCTATCCTTTGGCAAATCCCCATCAAGCCCCCGTGCACAGACTCACAGCCCAGGTAGATTCTTACCTTGTTACTGTGTGCTGTGTGTATTTGCAAGGGTGAGCATACAACGCTGCATTATGAACTCCAACCAAGGTAAGCCCTTACACATACGCATCGAAGAATAAGGACTCTTGAAGATTTAATCTACTGTGATCCCTTACTGCCAGAGAATTAGCAACTATACTCACAGAAAGAATCATCCTCCCCTTAAAGTAGAGCAAGATATCCTTATGCTGGACCTACTACATGAATCCAGCTGAAAAGGGCGTAGTGGGGTCACCTACAAGATCCACCTTCTAAGGAACCCCTACAGCCAACAGCACAGGAGTAGGGGTACTTGGCACTGGTCAGGGGTTTCATCCCAACGCTCTATCCGAAGCGCTTCTAGTTGGGGAGTGGGCGCATGCCCTTACGCTGAGCCGCTTTAGCCACACCTGCCGTGTGGTAGATAGGGAGAGCCCAACAGTGCCCTGTCACATTAAAGGGGTTGTAAAGCTTGTTTAATTTTTTTTTTAATAAAAAAAAGAACAAAAAAACACATCATACTTACCTCCTCTGTGCAAAAGATCCTCCTTTAGTGGGATCCCTCAGTGGCACTAGTAGAGTGCCACGTCGGAGAAGCGCTCTCCTTCGGAACACCTGTGCGGGCGTGCTCCCGAGTTCTGCGTCTCTTGACACAGAAAGCAGGACTCAGCCCTGCCTTCCACATCATTGGATTTGATAGCCCTGGGAGCCAATGACTGCGCTGCTATCAATCCATCCAATCAGGACCCGAGACATCGGCTTTTGCACGTCCCTGGTGCGGGCGAGATAGAGTTCAGGTTAGTTAAAGGGAGGCTGCAGCATTACAGGAGGTTTTTCATAGAATGCTTTGAAGTGAAAAACCTTGAGGGTTTACAACCACTTTAAGCTCAACATTTAGGGTCCCCAGGTGACATGTGTTTGCGCCTAGGTTTTTACCAAGCCTGTAACAAATGAAAAGTAGGTAGGTACAGTAACCTCCATCTTGAGCTCCGACTGAGTCTGCATCGAAGAATCAAAAATGCAGTATTAGCTCCTCCGCCTATAGCATCCTGAACGCCCGTCCTTGAAGGAAACGCTATTAAAAAGTCACCAACCAGCCCTTCCCCAACAATGAGGCTTGGAACCAGAGTGTCCGGCACCTGGAAATGACTTCACCCCTACCAGGATTAATGTCCCTGCATCATCTGGTCAAATAGGAATCCAGACAGGCCACAAACCCAAAGCAGCTACTGCGCTAGCCCCCGCCAAAAAGTGTCCTACAGTGCACGCACCCAGACTGGAAACTCACGCTGCCTGTGACAGTCCCTGTCAAGTGGATATGCCAAAATTCCGTTAAAAAAAAAAAAAAAAAAAAAAAAAGAGAACCTGCTCCGATGGGGCATACACAAAGTTGGAATATCCTTCTGACTTTTTCCATCAGCAATTCAGACCTTGTGTACGCGGCATTAGTCATGCACTCCACAAATCTGGCCTTTATGGAAAAGTGGCAAGAAGAAATGCATTGTGTAAAGAAAGCCGTTAAGTCCCGTTTGCGAGGAGCCATGTGGGGGACACAGCAAACATGTGGAAGAAGGTGCTCTGGTCAGATGAGACAAAAATGTTACTTTTTGGCCTAAAAGCCAAACGCTATGTGTGGCAGAAAACGAATAACGCACATCACCGTGAACACACCATCACCACCGTGAAACATGTTGGTGGCAGCATCATGTTGTGGGGATGCTTTTGTTCAGCAGGGACAGGGAAGCTGGTAAGAATTGATGGAAAGATTAATGAGCCAAATACAGGGCAATCTTAGAAGAAAACCTGGTAAGAGTCTGCAAAAGACTTGAGACTGGGGTGGAGGTTCACCTTCTAGCAGGACAACAACCCTAAACATACAGCCAGAGCTACAATGGAATGGTTTAGATCAAATCATATTCATGTGTTAGAATGGCCCAGTCAAAGTCCAGACCTAAATCCAATTGAGAATCTGTGGCAAGACTTGAAAATTGCTGTTCAGACACTCTCCATCCAATCTGACAAAGAAAAGGTGGTAGAGACACATCCAAAATGACTTGCAGCTGTAATTGCAGCGAAATGTGGTTCTGTGAAGTATTAACTCAGGGGGGCCGAATACAAATGCACACCACACTTTTCAGATATTTGTAAAAAATTAAATAAAAATTAAAAGCATTTATAATTTTCCTTCCACTTCACAATAAATGTGCCACTTTGTGTTGGTCTCACATAAAATCCATTTACGTTTTTGGTTGCAACATGACAAAAGGTAAGAAATTTCAAGGGGTATAAATCAATTTTTCAAGGCTGTAGGTAAAAAGGTGTGGGTAGAAGAAAAGGATAGTTTGTAGCTGCTATATTTTGTCACGCAAATCAACAAATACTCATTGGGATTTTTTTTTTTTTTTTTTATGAAAGACATGAAGCAGAACACATTTTGGCCAAAAATTTTGAAGAAATGTTACTTTTATTAACCACTTGCCGACCGCGCACCGTCGATATACGTCCACAAGGTGGCTCTGCTGGGCGAGAGCACGTAATATGACGTCCTCTCTCCCAGCCGACGGAGGCGCGCGATCGCCGCTGGGCACACACGATCACGCGGTACAGAGCAGGGACCGGGAGCTGTGTGTGTAAACACACAGCTCCCGGTCCTGTCAGCAGGGGAAATGCTGATCTTCGGTTCATACAATGTATGAACCAAGGATCAGTGTTTCCCCTAGTGAGGCCACCCCCCCCCCCACAGTAAGAACACACCCAGGCATACTTAACCCCTTCCCCTAGTGTTAACCCCTTCACTGCCAGTGGCATTTTTATAGTAATCCAATGCATTTTTATAGCACTGATCGTTATACAAATGCCAATGGTCCCAAAAATGTGTCAAACGTGTCCGAAGTGTCCGCCATAATGTCGCAGTACCGGGGGAAAAAAAAAATAAAATAAAAATAAAATAAAAAAAAAAAATCGCTGATCGCCGCCATTACTAGTAAAAAAAAATATAATAAAAATGACATAAAACTACCCCCTATTTTGTAAAAACGCTATAACTTTTGCGCAAACCAATCAATAAACGCTTATTGCGATTTTTTTTTTACGAAAAATATGTAGAAGAAAACGTATCGGCCTAAACTGAGGAAAAAAAATGTTTTTATATATTTTTGGGGGATATTTATTATAGCAAAATGTAAAAAATATTCATTTTTTTCAAAATTGTCGCTCTATTTTTGTTTATAGCGCAAAAACTAAAAACCGCAGAGGTGATCAAATACCACCAAAAGAAAGCTCTATTTGTGGGAAAAAAGGACGCCAATTTTGTTTGGGAGCCACGTCGAACGACCGTGCAATTGTCTGTTAAAGCGACAGAGTCCCGAATCGCAAAAAGTACTCTGGTCTTTGGGCAGCAATATGGTCCGGGGGGTAAGTGGTTAAATATATTTCATAGCAGAATGTAAAAAATATTGTATTTATTAAAAAAAAAAGTTATTTTTTCATTTAGATCACAAAAAATAAAAAACCCAGCTGTGATCAAAATACCCCCAAAAGAAAGCTCAATTTGTATGAGGAAAAAAAAAAAAAAAAAAAAAAATAGGATTTTTTGTACTCACCGTAAAATCCTTTTCTCTGAAGTCCATGGACGGACACAGCTCCTTAAATCTTGACAAGTGGGTTATGTTCCCTGTTTACAGGAGAGGACTAGGCAGAAACATGTTAAATAGTTAAATACATGTTACATTAACAGAGTTAAACAGCCCCGCCCAGGGGGCGGTCCCTCCAGACATAACCCTCCTCACTGCAGCTTGCAGCCTCAGTTCGTAACAAGCAGTACAAACCTAAAAAGGAGGGGTGGGAGCTGTGTCCGTCCATGGACTTCAGAGAAAAGGATTTTACGGTGAGTACAAAAAATCCTATTTTCTCTTATCGTCCATGGACGGACACAGCTCCTTAAATCTTGACAAGTGGGACGTCCCCAAGCAGTGTCAAAAAAACGAGGGGTGGGAAATATATCAGTAAAACACAATTTTAACTTCACCCCAAAACAAGCAGAGCTCCTCAACGGAGGAGGTACAACTTTAAACAGCCGCCGGCAAAAACTAGCGGCTGAAAAAAACATCATAAGATGCACTCACATCAACCATGTAAATTCTGGAAAAAGCGTGAACGGACGAGCAAATCGCCGCCTCGCACACCTGTGAGACCGACGCATGATGTCGGAAAAAAAAACAAAACCCAGGAAGCACCAATTGCCCTGGTCGAAAGTGCCGTGACCGGAAAGGGGGGCCCGCCCCTTAGGAGCATAGGCCTGTATGACGGCCTGCCTGATCCACCGAGAAATGGTGGTCGACGAGACCGCCAGGCCCTTTTGTGGACCAGACACCGACACAAAAGAGAGTCAGAAGCTCCGAAATGGAGCCGTAGTAGGCTGGTATACCCGCAAAGCGCGTACCACGCCTAAAGTATGAAAGGCCGAAACCTCCTTCGGAAGAAAGGAAGGTCGCGGGCGCCCCATCACCTAATCCTTATGGGGGATCAAGCATGGCGGCTTGCAAGACAAGACCGCCAACTCAGAAACCCCTCTAACAGAGGTAAAGGCCACTAAAGGGGCCACCTTCTGAGATAGTGTCAAGAGAAAATCTCTGTTTCCAAAAGGAAGGTTCCTGAAGAAACGAGAGCACCAGAGTCAAAACTCATGGGGGGGAAGAGATGGGCCAAGAGGGGAAAGTATAGGACAAACCCCTTGCATGCAAAAAAAGGGGACCCACCAGGGAACGGGCCACAAAAAGGCCACTAAAAGAACACAGCCAAGGCTGAAATCGGCCCCCAAACGGTGCTTTAAGCAATTTTTAGATCCAATCCAAGCTTTAAAAACAGCAGGACCCTGGACACCGAGAGTACGCCCGTGGACGTCACTCCATCCCTTCGCACCAAGAGAGGTGCGACGGTAGATCCTCCGGAAGAAGACTACGGTGCCCTGTTGAGATGACCGAGTCAGACAGACCCTGGTCACCTAAAGTCTGGCTTCCAATAACCATGTTGAGCAAGTCAGTGACTGTACAACAGGAGGAAGTATGGGACCTTGAGACAGGAACCTCCTGCCCTGGCAAGCGCCAGGGTGCCTCTGCTACCAGGCGCCCGATATCAGCGTACCAAGGACGCCAAGGTCAATCTGGAGCGATTAGAATCATCGGGATCTCCTCAGCATCCACTCTGTGGAGCGGCCGAGGAAGCAACTACCATGGAGAAATGGCAAAAAATCACCAATACAGACAACACAGGGCCACCAGCGCGACTGACGCGTCTGTACAAGATCACTAGACCTGGCCACTAACTTTGACACCCTTGCGGCGGGGACAAGCTGCCAGGAGATCCATGCCATGTGAGGCTCACCTCCTGCAAGGGAGCCGAAACACCCCAAGCACAAAGACCAGTCGCCCTGGTCCAGCATCTGGCGACTCCAGTAGTCCGCCTGCCGGCATACCTGAAGGTAGACTGAAGCCACGGCCGTGGCGCTGTCCGGCTGAAACCAGATCGGTCGACCACAAGGAGAAGCATAGCCTGATCGCCTAAAATAGTAGGACAATGAACAGTAAACAGCACCTGGTATTCCCAGGCGGTCTCCCACCAGGCACTAGCCAGGCCCGACCCTGGGTAGCTACCGAGACCAGACACATTCAAGGAGGTGTGGTCATAGGTCCACGCAAGTCCAGCGACTCAGGGCCGACTGGACCCCCAAGTTTTGTGAACCCCCAGGTTCACAACCCGTGAGCTGGCCTCCGTCGTAAACACCGACCACTGGAAGGCAGAAACAACTTCCCGGACCGAAGAGTCGGGAATCTCTGTCACCAACTCAGAGAGACTCTGACTAAGTGGCGCACAGGAATCTAATGATTTCAGAGACAAGAGATTTTTACCACCTGGACAGTAGTTCCCCTGGAAAACCAGGGTGTGGAACTGGGCATACAGTACTGCCTTGAAGGAGGCTACCCACAGACCCCGAACCAGCAGGCGCCCGGAGAGAAGACCGATTGCGTGATGCCAATACCTTCACCGCAGACTGAAGAGTCTGCAATTTCTCCAGGGGAATAAGGACCTTTGCCACTGAGGAGTCTGGATCAACACTAGATACTCCAACGCTGAGTCGGAACCTAGCATGCCCATGATTTGAACCCTGGGTCGCACACATGGAGGGCAGGCTTGCTGCCACTGAGCTACACTTTCTGGCCTAAACGTTTAACGTCCACCCGAATCTTCGGAGGGTCTGAATGGGAATAACCCATCCACTAGGTCGGAGACAGAAGCTGCTCTCAGAAGAAAGTCGTCCAAGTAGCCAATGAGGCAAAGCCTCGCTGTCCCAACAAAATTCAAATAAGTGCAAGCTCCTAGCTGAAAACCCATGGTGCTGACGCCAGATCAAAAGGGAGGGCCACAGGCTGACAGAGACCCTTCTCTCATCACGAAGCACAGAAAAAAACACTGACATGTGCAAAACAGGACATGCATGTATGCGTCCCTGATGTCCGAGGACATCCCCCGGATGAAGCGCAGCTACCACCGAACAAATGGATTCCATGCAGAACTACCCGACGTTCACAAAGGTATTTAGGGCCCGAGGCCCATAGAAAACCCCAAAACTCTCGTCCTGCAGGAAAGGTAAAATTACCTCGCAGCTTAGCAAATCCCACACTGCCCAAGGCAGACCGACGGGCCGGGAGAGGAAGACACAAGGACAGAACTTTGTTCTGTGGATAGGAGGAAACCCTATCTAGTACTCCGAAGAGACCACCTCGCAGACCCACTAGTCAGAGAGCAGGGAGGTTTCACTGAATTGTGAACCTGCAAGCCGCCCCTCCCACCTAGAGACAGGGAGGGAAGGCTATATACATTGGCAGGATTTGGGTGCCGGCGTGATCGGCTTATGCACCCAGGAACAGATTAGTCCCCCAGCTGGGCCTTTGACGGCCTGGGAGGGTTGCCCCTGAATAATACACACACATAGTGTGTATGTATATTATGTAGGTGTATGCACACATGTCTTTGGAGGAAACCGGAGTACCCGGAGGAAACCCACGCAGACACAGAGAGCGACAATGCAAGCTCCAGGCAGATTGGCGTCAGTGTGTGGATTCAAACCAATGACTCTTTTGCTGCCAAGTAATGGAGTTAAGCACTACACCACCGTGTGCATAAAACCATTCTGAAACAGACGCCCTGGATAACAAGGGCGCAGCATTCAATGAAGCATCACAGACATATATGAGGCCCAGGACCAGCTGGTCCGCTAGGCTAATAACCTCAGGAGAGATTGCAAAATGCTCACTCTGAGTTGTATACAGCACTAGGGGTCAGGACTACTCCAGGATGGCCGCCGAGCGTTCAGAACGCGGCCACAGGAAAACGGCCGGCACAATGTAAGCTGCGCCATAGCGCGGCTACGACAAAATGGGCGCCAATGGGAGTTTTCAATGTAATTGAAAAACCTCCCAAAAAATGGCGCCAGCATCGACTGAGACCCCAGTGTAGTGGCCACAATAGGCCCGCAAGCCAGACCCCAGCATGGTAAACATGGAACGGGTCAGTACTTCGGATCTTCTATCAGTCAGATCCATACAAGCGGGGGTTCCCGCCCGGCGGTGAGGGACTACAAAAGCCCTCAGCGGCTTTTCTCATTCCGCATCTCAGAAATTATCAAAGAAGGGCACAGAAGGAAAAAACCTACACAGCGGTCTGATTTGTGTGATCCAAAAAAGACCGAGCCCTCGGCGGAAACCCAGCTGCACTATGCAGCTTAGGAGAGTCCCTTGCAGCAGTAAAAAGCGCACCCATAAATGCCTTATTCTGCCTTTTTTTTTTTTTAACTAGGTACCTGGTCCATGGCTCCATAACAGAGCATTCCCCAGGGGATAACGGGGTAAGGGGGCACTCTTACCGCCCGCAGTCCACCCCCACCCTGGCACAAACTGTGTCCAGGACTAACAATAAAAACTCTGTGGGAATCCCAGGTGCTAACACCTGCTGCCACCACCAGCATGTGGGGGAAGGACCCAGATACTGACTCCAATATTTACATAGTGTGTATTATAATATGCACACCTGTCCATACAAATAGACAAAAGCTCCTAGAGCCCTATTCAGGGCCTCTCACCCACTTGCTGCGCTGACCAGGGGTAACCAGGGGACTCCCTCAGGAGGAGACTGCCCAGCGCTGCCTGTGAGGAAAAGAACCGTGAGGTAACTCTGCAGGGACCTGTGTTTAAACAGGAAAAGCCTCATAGGGCTGTTTTATTTAAGGATAAGACACAGATACAGCATAAAAAGCAAAACCGTTACAGGTGTCACCAATCAGTCAGCGTCTGCTGAAGTATAATCATAAACATCTGTGCTCATCACAGGGCTTTTTACCTCACAGGAAAGCCCAATACAAAAAAGAAAAAACACAGGCCAGATAACACAGTCCCCTCAGGAAGGCCCCCTCCCCCCCTGACAGCGGCAATGTTAGCAATGCAGCAAGGGAAAGGAGCAGGGAAGTAAGGGGAAGGGACCCCCGAACCCCAGGAATGCCCAGCAGTACCAACCCACCGAAGCAGGAGGGACTGTACTTACCCGTCCAAGCGAGGACTCGCTGACGCATTCCTGACAGAACTACAACCGAAATGGAGGTAGCTGTCGGCCCGGTCCACTGTGAGTGAGACAACACCACAGCCCAGTCATATGTGGACCTCGGAGCAAAGCTCACCGGCCACCCCAGGAGTCATGGGGTATGGCGTGGCAGACCAAGCCTCTTTGCAAAGGTGTGCCCACGCTTGCTGGTCGGACTGAGTAGACTACAAGGATCTATATTATCCAGCCTGTCTCTCAGCCGACAGTTGAAAGAAGATTCTTCAAGAAAAAGTAAAATAAAATAAAATTTCTCCTCAGGGCGCTGGGCCCAAAGGGAGCCATACGTCCTCCTTTGCTAGGCAGAACGAAACTGAGGCTGCAAGCTGCAGTGAGGAGGGTTATGTCTGGAGGGACCGCCCCCTGGGCGGGGCTGTTCAACTCTGTTAATGTAACATGTATTTAACTATTTAACATGTTTCTGCCTAGTCCTCTCCTGTAAACAGGGAACATAACCCACTTGTCAAGATTTAAGGAGCTGTGTCCGTCCATGGACGATAAGAGAAAATCAAATTTTGTTTGGGTACAGCATTGCATAACCGCGCAATTACCAGTAAAGAAGCACAGTGCCAAATAGCAAAAAATGGACTGTCATGAAGGGGGTAAAACCTTCCAGAGCTGAAGTGGCTAATGGTTGATGTATGCCACAGCAGGGTCCAACTGAATCCCGACAGGGATACCTGTATACAGATCACTGTAGATGAGTCAGTCAGGTCACCAAGTTCCAGGATGCTAAGCCACAATTTCTACTCCGGTGACAATTTTCCATAAATTGAGTTTCTCCTGAACACCTTCCAATTCATCAAAAGGATCTCCTAATATCCAGCATCTGCTTGGATATCCGCCGATCCAGACCTGGTCTCAGGAGTCAGATGAATTAGCAGGTTTAAGGACTCTGACGTTAATCCAGTACTGATAAGGTAGGTGAGTAAAACTGGGCATAAGGGAACCCATCAAAAGTTGCCATTGGCCCGAGCACTCTCATTCAGGCCCAAATCAAGGGACTTTCCCACAACTTCAGGGATAAGAGGCATTTCTCCTACAAAAGTAGTACTTTTGCCTAAACCGGAGCCAACACTTTGGTAAACACTCTGGGAGCCATGGCACAAACTTATGACGATTCTGCAAATCGCAGAAACCATTGGCGAGACCGAAAAAAAAAAAAAACAACCTTATGAAATGAAAGCAATGATTGATGAGGTGGATTTCATTCAGAATTTTTGAATGGCTTAGTATGCACCGCATACTAGCTCATTATGAAATACTTACCTTAGAACGAGACGTCGGTAGGTAATCGCGGTCCACGCCGAGGGAGGCGACATTTCCCCTCAGCGTGTCTTCCAGGCAAGTTTCCGGCAACGTCTGCTGGACCTTCAGCTCGGCATTCAGAGCATATGTGCCACTGACGTCAGCGTGCAAAGGGAATATCTCCCAAACCGTACAGGTTTAGGAGATGTTCTTTACCTACAGGTAAGTCTTACCATTAAAAAAAAAGCTTGCACTTCTGAGACCATCCTACCTTTCTTTTCCCTCTTACGAACCTTCTTTTCCATTTCAACATTCTCACCCTCCTCTTCTGCCCTAGAAGTTCTTTATGTCTCTGTAGCACAACAGCCAGACTTATGGCTTACCAGGTGAAATTTAATACTTTAATGCCCCCAACTTTGCTGTGTTTTTTTTGGGGGCCATTATACAGGTTATGTCCTTTTTAAAGAACACCTGTGAATTACCTTGATATGGTAGTCCAGCTTACCTATTGGAATATTTTGTTCAATGTAACTACCTTTCACTTAGCCTTGGATTTAAACCTTGCGTTATGTTTCATGTGTTGTTTATTTCCATAGCCCAGCAGACGATTTTTTTGGGTATACTCATGCTACTTAAAGGGGTGGTTCCCCCTAAAACACATTGCTAACAATAGATTCGTAAGACCCGTTACACTGCGGGTAGGCTGGCTTTTTTTTTTTTTTTTTTTTAGTACATACCGATATCTCCCCGTCTCGTTCCTTGTCGGTGGGCGTTCCTAGTTGATTGACGTTCCTCGGACGGGCGCGTACGTGACGTCACGACTTTACGAAAGAAGCCGAACGTCGCTGCGCATGCGCCGTATAGAGCCGACTCTATACGGCGCATGCGCAGCGACGTTCGGCTTCTTTCGGAAAGTCGTGACGTCACGTACGCGCCCGTCCGAGGAACGTCAATCAACTAGTTCCGCCCACCGCCTAGGGACGAGACGGGGAGATCTCGGTATGTACGAATAAAAAAAAAAAAAAGCCAGCCTACCCGCAGTGTAACGGGTCTTACGAATCTATTGTTAGAAATTAGTTTTAGGGGGAACCACCGCTTTAATAAAAACGTGAGTGAGAGAGATCAAATAAAAATAAACACTTAAAAAGGGTGCAGTAGGTCGCTGTGTTACTAAGGAAAAAAAAAAAAAATCTCATTAAGTGAATGCTTGAATACCCTATGCAAAATATATATATATATATATATATATATATAAAATGTATACAAGGTGACAATTTAACAAACCAGTGAAAAAGTCTGAAAAAAAGTCCCGAAATAAAACCATTTGACGTAAAAAGAAAAAAAAAAAAAAAAAAAGGAACAGTGAAATTCCAGGCAACTTTATCCAGCCCTCTTTCACCACTGTGTTTAAAGTAATAGATAGCAGCTTACCAGATCCTAGGATCTAAACACACCTGTCTCCACAAACAGAAATCGGCTGTGAAGGATCGCTCTTTAAGACTCAAGTTGGACTCCGGCTCCCCCCGCAGGTACAGACTTCTCAACCAGGTCCACAGATGTGTGTCCCCACCAAGGCAAATAGGTTCCAGATGATCAGTAAAAAAAACTCATAGTAAATCAACTCCTTAAAAACCAATTAAGTTTAATAAAAAGTTGCACTTACAAAAAGGTAAAAAAAAAAAAAAAAAAACACATACGAGTATGGCCACCTGCAGTGCTGTCCATGCTCCAAACGCCACACTACTAGCTCCTTATCCAACACGTTTCCCCTGAATAGGCATCAACTGCCTCTTCAGTGGAAAAGGGTGTCATTTGGAGCACGGATTGCACTGCAGAAAGCTGTGCTCATACTATTTTTACTCAAGTTTTTGGAAGTGCAACTGTTTATTAAACTTGATTTTTAATGAGTTAATGTACTATGAGTTTACCTCCTCCACGGGGTATCAGCTGAGCACATGAAGTCTGTGCTCCATCTATATCCCAGTGACTGATCATCAGGAACCTTTTTTGGTGGAGACACGCGTCTGGACCTGGTTGAGACGTCTGCACTTGTGGGTGGATCCGGAGTCCAGCTTGAGTCTTACAGAGCGATCCTTCACAGCCGATTTCTCTTTGTGGAGACAGGTGTATTTTAGATCCTAGGATCTGGTAAGCTGCCATCTACTACTTTAAACACGGTGGTGAAAGCGGGCTGGATAAGGTTACCTGAAATCTCACTGTACCCTTCAGTTTTGGATGGACACAGTCTTTTTTACAGTTGATTCATTCATGTATGGAGTTACAGTTTGTTATTTAACACCTTTAAACCGATTTAAGATTTTTACAAACTTTTACCAGACTGTTTCACCGATTTGTTTCAATTTGTCACTTTGTATCCGTTTATATACATAGGGTATGAAAACATTAACTTCATGAGGTTTTGCACTCAAGCTGATTGACAGCACACTTTATTTTTATTAAGTCATACCATTGCTTTAGAAAATGAGGCCCAGAGGGCATGTGCAATTCAGTTTTCTGACCTAGAAAATCTACATTTGCATAATGAGCCCCCAGAAAGCTCTACAGGGCAGTAAACTCCTGTAGGTTCTAGCTTTAAGCATGCTCATCTGTAAGCAGATATCACATTTTATCATGGAGACTCAGAAACACCCCAGCCATCTCTACTGCTTCTTGTAAACTGCATTGTCAAAGCTTCTTAAACACCAGATTCATGAATACAGTTCTTCCTTCTCTGAAGTATATTGTGCCCAGAAGCAGTTGGGAATATAATTAGTATTTTGATGTAAAACAGTTACTCTAAAGCAGGAAGAGATAACAGAACACAAATGTACAGAATGGAAGTTTAATTGTTTCATACAGCTTTTATGCTACCAGCACACAAGCACCGCCGACACCTTTAATCTTCTCCTCGGCACGTCGGCTGAAGAACTTGGCTTTTACAATGACTGGCTGCTTGGGGAGCTTGCCTTTGCCGAGCACCTTGAAATAACCCTGCCAAAACAACAAGAGAGAGTAAAGAGTCACTTAGATCCTACGAGCAAAAAGGCGAGTTATCAAAACTCATTAAATGTGTACACAGTTTTAGATTTTTTTTCCCCCAGGAATGTTGTGCAGATTATAAAGTAGGAACGACCGATGTTACCGCATACACAAGTTCCATTGTGTCTGGCAAAACCTGGAGTGGCCAAGGTGCATTACAGCAGGCCTTCTGCATAACCCAGTCACTACTCACACCCAGCACAGCAATGTATATACAACACATGGAAGCCAGCTGCTGGAAAATGGAGCATGCCAATATCATTTAAAGTTTGGGGGGGGGGGGGGCAGTCCCCCCTCTTCCCTGTACCAAGGAGGAGTCCTGGAGGGCAAGGCAAAAAGAAAATACACCAGCAGCTCCACAGCAGTGAGGTAAGTGAAGGGATGACAAGAATGATATCCAGTGAGACAGAAGCTTCTCACAGGTTCCAGGAAATTAATCTTTGGATAAGAGGAGAGTCGGCAGCCCCTCCATTTAAAGTAGTGTTTAACCCCAAACGCAAACATTGTATTGCAGCTCATCAATTCTCAGATGTGGTGGCTGCACAAGTTTTTTTTTTAGGCCTTTTCACCTAGTGATCTGGCTAGTAAGTCTGTCCTGCAGGTGTTGGCAGAGGACTGCGACCAAACCACTTACCAGGGGTGCTTACAATGATCAAATGTATCTACTTAAAATCTTTATCCCAAAAAGGAGAAAAACTGTTGCTGTAATTATATAGAGTTTGTCTTCAATTTGTTTAGTAAACCTAAATCTGCCTGTGCAGCCAACACTTCCCTCCCCCCCAGGATGGACAATGCTGCTCCTCCATCCAGAGTGGGGGCACGCTAATACAGCAAGTTACTGGCCTATCATTAGGTGAAGAGGGGAAAAGCCTAAAAAGAAAGATGAAAGCAGCCACCACATCTAGCGATTAGTTTCAGCCCTACAGCTTACCAATCGATTATGAAAATTGTAATCGAATAATCTGCCAGTAACATAATGGGGTTAAAAAAAAAACAATTAGCCCTTTATAGTACAAAAAAGTTAATTCCTACTGTAAATATTACTTTCACTGTCCCACAGTAAAAATGAACCCCTTACAGTAGCGATTTGCTCTTTTTGTACTTATTTGTTTTTTAACCCATTATGTAACTAAACATCTCAGGCCTGGGTTCACACCTCTGTTTGTTGGTGCTTTTTGCAGAAACACACTACAATTCATTTACATGTTTTCCTATGGGACACATTCACATCCATGATATTTTTTTCCCAGCTGCTGCGTATTTGGAAAGGGCAAGGACTTGTGTTTTGCCAGCATTGCAGTGCAATTTGAAATTGCAGGCAGAATCACAGCTATTCCAAATCGATAGACGGGGGCCTTCAGTATTGTGCAGTTGTTGGGGTTTGAATAAGTACTATATTACATAAAACATTTGTCCCAACACTGGAGCACAAATAGTAGAGCTGTAGTCATCCCCAACTCCCCATGTAGACAAGAAAACAAGCACTTACGGCATGCACTGCGTCAATGACTGGTGCTGGTCCCTCTGGGTTCTTAGCGTGGTTCAGTCTGGTCTGTTCACTGACCAAAGTCCACAGTTTGTCCAAGTTGATTGTGGGACAAAAATGCTGATTCTTCTTCAGATGGTAATGCCTCATGCCGACCTTACCAAAGTAACCAGGGTGGCTGGAAAACAAGTTACACACATTATACATCTTCTGAAAATACACACAACAAGCTGGAAGATGCATTTGTCTGATATTGTCAATTTAATAGCAGAATTTTAGGAAACTCTATGCATCCCAGAAGGCTGCAGGGCCATATGTGCCAAATGTCGGTGGGCAGATGTTGCTGCATCGGTGACTGGTTGGGCTACATGGAAAACCAACCGTTAAACATCAGCAATTACTCTTCGAGAACTCTAGCACACCAAAGCCACTAGGAGTGCAGAGGTGTGACTCTAGTCTCGACACGCACTGGGCACCAGAAACAGACAAGAAACTCTTGATCAGTTTTTTTTCAGATAAATGTTTCCATCTGTAGGAAAGCAGTAAGTTCTCTGGATCAGAGAAGAGAACAGTCCTGCATGCTGTCATTTCATTAAGGGCTGCTGTGCAGGTTGGTGCCTATTTGTATATATGCACTGAAACCATTGTGCATCTTTATTTTACAAAGAATGCTTATGACGGATAACTGACATTAAAGGGGTGGTTCACCCTAAAAACTACTTTTTTTATTACACTGCCCCCCCACATTACAATACGATTAAGGCTATTAATTTTTTTTATGCTGTACATACCTTTGTACAGAATATTCACCCGTGGAATCTGGCTTGGGAGTCCCGCGGGAGTGGGCATTCTTAACATGTCTGATTGACGTTTGACCAAAAACGAGCTCCCCCCGTCGCGCAAGCCGCGTCACGGTTGGCGAAAGGAGCCGAACGGCGAGTCAGCGATATACTGTGCATCGCAGTTCGGCTCCTTTCGCCAATCGTGACGCGGCTTACGCGACGGGGGGAGCTCGTTTTTGGTCAAACGTTAATCAGACATGTTAGAAACGCCCTTTCCCGCGGGACTCGCAAGCCAGATGCCACGGGTGAATATGCTGTACAAAGGTATGTACAGCATAAAAAAAATTAATAGCCTTAATCGTATTGTAATGTGGGGGCGCAGTGTAATAATAAAAAAGTCGTTGTTGGGGTGAACCACCCCTTTAAATTATATTGAAAATCCTCAGCATGTAAAAATAACCCATTCATTTTAAAAGAAATGAAAAGGTAAAATGTGTGTATACATGAATATATTTACCCCTTTTTTCCCCCACATACCCTCTATTCTCGGCTGCATAAAGGAGCTCAGAGAGCTGGGGGAGGAGAAACAGGACACTGGTCTTCACAATGAGAGGCTGTGCACAGGGGGCGTGTCAGCACAAGTCTGATCATTGGAAGAGAGAAGTGAACAGCCTCAGATGATACACAGATGAACCAAATCGCCCTACATAGGTTACATGTACCGTATTTTCCGGCGTATGAGACTACTTTCTGGATGCAAAAAAATGCATCCAAAGTCGGGGGTCGTCTTATACGCCAGGTACGGTCTCCGTGCTGCTGCGAGCGTCAATGATTTAAAAGACGCTCCTTCTCCTCAGTGTGTTCTGTGATAGAAGGAACACAAATCTTCCCAGCAGCGCCTCTGTTCTGTGTTCCTCCTATCACAGATGCCTTCTCATCCTCAGACGAGATGAAGACGTCCGTGATAGGAGGAACACAGAACAGAGGCGCCGCTGGGAAAATTTGTGTTCCGCCTAACACAGGACACTGAGAAGACGCGTCTTTTAAATCCTTGACGCTCGCAGCAATGAGACTGTCACCGCACCGCCTGGCCTGCTATTCAGAAAAAAAAAAAGCGAGTACCGTAAATGCACCGTTTGCAGTGATGGCACAGAGAGGGGGCAAGTGATGTAATAGCACAGAGAGGGGGCAAGTGATGTAATAGCACAGAGAGGAATGTAATGGCTCAGTGAGATTTGAAAAAGTCTGTTTCTGTCAGCGGTTCTGGCTCCCCCTTAGCTTCCAGAAAGACTAGTAAGAAGGGGGTAGTCTTATACAGTGAGTATATCCCAAAATCAACATTTTTCCAGGAAAATTAGGGGGTTGTCTTATACGCCAGAAAATACGGTATATCTTCTGTCTTCACATTTATATACTGTTTAGAAAGTTCAAATCGCGTTAGGAAATTTTCTGTCTGTTTAACAGAGTGTGATGTCTGGGCATACAGCCAAGATGGAAAGGCACACACCCCTTATCATAGGCTGAGACTCAGAGGTGTTTTGTAACAGGGCCAGCTCCATGCTAATCAATTTTAGCAACATCCCCACATATTAGGGTTATTTAATGTTGGGTTGATATTCTTTAAAAGTTGTATTAAAACTTACAAGTGTAAAAGGACATCATGAAGGAATAAAATGTGACCACTCACTATTTATCAAAGTTGATTCTGTGATGATGCAAACCACCGGCATTACCACGACCACCAGGATGCTTTCTGTGTTTGCCTAGAAGGAAAGAAGTCAGTATAACAAGTTTGGCCAACCAACAAAATCACAAACTCAACCTGGCTGTGTAATGCAATGTAAAAACATCCCCATGCACAATTTAAATATTTTGTAATGTACTGCTTATACAAAACGCAAAACAAGAGATGTTACTGCTGCATCTGCACATCGGACACCACAGCAGTTACAAGCAGAACTAATTTTTCACACACCATTCCTCCCCATACAGAACACTACAGAAGAGCAGAGCGGTGGGCGGATGTCGCTGTATCAGAGACTGGTTGGGCTACATGGAAAACCAACCAGAAAATAAAGACCAGCAATTACTCTACGAAAACTCTAGCACACCAAAGCCACTAGGAGTGCAGAGGTGTGACTCTAGTCTCGACACACACTGGGCACCAGAAACAAACGGAAAAAAAAAAACTCTTGATAAGTTGTTTGTCAGATCCAAATGTTTCCAAAGTTCCAAGAGTATTAGAAAGTTGATTAGTCATTAGCCTTGTGTATGAAATGGTATCTTCTCCCCCCTCAATCCAGTCCCCTGCACACCAACACACAAGGTTTAAACACTTGCCTTTTGGGCACAGGTCACCCCTTCCAGCCCTGGCCAATGGTCATGCAACAATACTCATTTGAAATGGTTATTTTTTTTCACAAAAAGACCTTTTGGTGGTAAATCACCACTGGATTATTTTTAGCTAAACGAAGAAAAAAAAAAAAAGTTTCTATTACAAAATTCTGCAAATGTGCAATTTTTCTTGGCCACGGATAGGCTGCACCCTGTGGCCACGCGAGGGCAGGGATCCGAGAGGATGTCAATAGACACCCCCCAGAAATGGACGACTGCTCTAGCCATCATTTGGCTATAGCACAGTTGGCAAGTGGTTAAAAACAGGGGTCGACCGATATTTTTCAGGGCCAATAACGAATTTTCGGCTGCCTTTCAAGCAGATGTCGGGTGCCAAGTCTGTAGATTTAAACTTAATTTTTTATCACTTTTATTGCTGTCACAAGGCATGTAAATATTCCTTGTGACAGCAATAGGCAGTGACAGGTACTATTTATGAAGGAATCTGGGGTCTAAAAGACCCCAAAAACCTCTGCTGTACTTGAAAGTATTCAAAACGCCAAGATCAGCATTTTGAATACTTTCTATTTAGGGTGCCATTAAAATGGAAGTGATGCCATGACATCGTTTTGGGGTTACTAGATCTGAGACCCGATCAAAACCGATTCTGGCTTTGTTCGGGTCTCCATACAGCGGACGTGCAGGCTGGTCACTCGGGACTCCCAGTGGGAGTGTCCCCTCCCGCTGCTTGTATTAATGGGCGAGCATCTGCTTAGCCACATCTGTTAGTACAAGGAACCCGACTGTCCGCTCTAAATGGTACCTGCAGTTGCAGGCATCACCCCAGTACAACCACTTAAAGCAACATCGGTTGTGAATATCAGCCGCTCTGATAATCGGTCGACCCCTATTAACTAACCTCTTTACAATAGACATCCTGCTTATTTGCACTGCTGCACCCAATTGGACACAAGACCATCAATAACAGGATTGAGTAAAACATGAACAAAAAAAAAAAAAGTACCTGAACTTCTAAATAGGATTGTGGGATCCCAAGTGATCCATGTCTTATTCTAGCTCCTGAGATGGAAGGCAGCAAATTAAGGGGTACTGGTCGCAATTGTTACCTGGCAATAGCCAAAGCTCCCATGACCCATCACTGAGTAGCAGTTTTATATCTGCAGCACCATGCACAAGAGGATGGTCTGCCTTAATAAGCAGTTGAGCCCTGGCAGTCTTCTACTGGATAGGACCTTGGCTTTAGCAGGCCGCTACCAAACTGACATGGTAGCTTTAATCCAGAACTGTGTTGTCAGTTCAATTTTAGGTGCCACCACCAACAAAATAAAATGCTTTTAAATTGATGCATGAGCTGTACCAAGTGTTAAGATCTTTTACAGCACAAATCCTGGGATGTCATATCTTGGTTCTGGGACCATAAAGTAGACCTCAGAAACCAAGAAAATAGTTGTCCCATTACAAGCCATCTTTTTTCAGCCTGCACTAGTAGGATAACTATTATTAGCTGTAGTGGGAAACCTCATCCTTTACTCCAGTCATATAGTAATCATCAATTATACTCAAGTTGAAACAATTGATCCATAAGCGATACGTCAGTTTTAGGCAAGCTGATGGGCCAAGCTACCCCCCTGGCTTCCAGCATCTCTAAAGGACCTACAGCTGTAATATCCTGCCTTTAGATGCACTTATCTCTTCTACAGAATGTTCCATCAAAGAATTAGCAGGTAGAGCAGGATCACCTTTGACTTTTGAAGGCCTACAGACTTGGAAGTCCCTATAGAATTCTGTTGGATTTCCCAAAGTATATGTAACCATTCAGCGATTTAACATCCCAGCATTTCCCAGAAATAGCCCTTTAGGTGGATTGGCTTTTATATTTGAAATTGTACTTACCAACACGACCATGGCCGTGACTGACGTGTCCACGGAGCTTCCTTGTCTTTCTTAGCTTAGTAGGCTGTTAAAAACACAAAAACACAAATCAGCACAAATTTGATCCTTGGCATCTTGGATAAACCCAACAGTAAATTCTCTAGTGTCAGACAGATGTTGCTGCGCCGGTGACTGGTTGAGCTACATGGAAAACCAACCAGTGAATAAAGTTCAGCAAACACTTTATGAGATCTCAAGCACACCAAAGCCACTGAAGTGCAGAGATGTGACTCTTGTCTCAGTCAATAATAAAATGCACTAATCAGACCAAACCCCATGTCCACAACATTTGTGGAGATCCAAACATACAGCAAATATCACATTATAGGACACATGTGCACAAAGAGAAACATTGTCACATCCCAAACTTTTATTTTCTCATAGAGGAGGAATGTGAACTTGCTAGACCTGTTGTGTCCCCACTAAAAAGATCACCACTATAGACTGATCACACTTCAATCCAGGAAAGTTAGTTGCAGACATGAACTTCTGTTGCCACTGATGTACTATATATGCTTACATGAGAACAGACTGCTGGCTACATTTTTTTTCTTCCCACCAGTTGCTGTAAAGCTGGCTGATCATTTATAATGCTGTGAAAGGGGTATAAATCAGCCTGTCACCTGTACTAGGCTATCACATGATGTGATAAAGGAAGACTTCATCGCAAAGTAGATATCGCCACAGCGGGAGCATCAATTCCAGGGCCACCAATCACTGGACGCTAGATCAGCAAGGACTTTTAAAGCACCACCCAACAAGGTTAGGTACCACAGTGTGTCACCCATTTCACAGGTTAAGGTTTGGCACATTTGTCATCTATAAATGTGATGATCACTTGGGTACCATGATTGGGATTTGTGCAAACTTAGGCCCACACCACAATACTTTCCAGGCTCTCGGGTTTAAAAATAGTTGGCTCCAGCTGAAAAAGGATTTTCTCTGCATCCAATTCACATGACAGGAGAGTGTGCCCAGGGCAGCCGCGGTGCGGTTTGAAGAAGGCTCATGTGTGTTTTTGGCTCTGAATCAGGTGAAAATTCAGGCTGAAGTTCAGGGCCGATTCACACCCGAGATCAGTATACAAGAATGCACCAGACCCCCTGCTGTGAGCCGCAGCAAGCGTGAACCCAGCCCAAGTGCCTTAAATGCACTGGGATTTACATGCATTGATGCTTTTTTTGCCATAGCAGAGACCAAAATACTTTGAGCTGTCACACATTGTACGGCATTTACCCCCCAACATGTTGCTGTTAATTGGGCCTACTGGAAACAATGGATTCCTGCTGGTCACTGGGCATACATTGAGTAACAGCCTGTAACATGATGTAAATGGGAGATGAACCGTGAAGAGATCTTTACTGTCACTACCACATTAAAGGCAAAGTTCACCTTTAGGCGCCTGTTACACTCATATTTAGGGGTAACATGCTCCTATCCACCCACCTACTGCACTCCCTGCTCTGTGACAGCAGGTGGGGGAAAAGTCTCCCTGCTGTCACAATTTAAACACAGTGCGGCTATACAGGGTTCCACCCACACCGCTGCGTCATTCAGTTTCCTGTGAATGAATACAAAAAACAAGTACTGTCAGCCGGCCGACAGCTTGTAATTCTCAATAACTGGGAGGGTGCTGATGAGCGCTGTCACAGTTCATGGATTCTTCCTGCCATTCAGTAACTGCCCGCCCACATCGGCGGTATGAGCAGACAGTGTACAGGATCCAAGCATTGCACCCATGAGCTGCTGATCGCAGGTGCAATGCTTTATAGGATGCACGGTATAAAAAATAAAAGGAATGCACTTTATTTACCTGCAAAAAGAGGTTTATTTTTACATAAAGTGAACTACGCCTTTTAGAGCCCTTTCACACTGGTGCATTTCTGTGGCGTTTTTGCAGTAAAAATAGCGCTATTAAAACGCTCCCCATGCATCTCAATGGACCCTTTCACACTGAGGTGTTGTGCTGGAGGAGCGTTGAGAAAAGTCCTGCAAGCAGCATCTTTGGAGCAGCTTTTGAGCGCTGAAAAAAATGCTCCAAAAACACCCCTCTCCATTGAAATGAATTGAAAACGCTGTAAAAACGCAGTTTTACCGCTATTTAACGCTCTGCTATAGGCGTTTCCAGTGTGAAAGGGCTCTAAGTGTTCACCTGTGCAGAACAGTGGAGCCTTCACAAAGCCCTGTTCACCTGCAGTTAGAGGCAAAGAAAAGGGGCAGCTTATGTGCCCAGATCTCCTAATCTTACTGCATCAAGTGCTTTAACCCCTTCCCTGTCCTTAGGCGGTTTATAAATGGCCTACAGTTCAAGTGGTTATACCGGGATCATGACTACGGCAACAGTCACGGATCCCTGTATTGTTGGTTTTGAAGCCAGCGATTTCTAGCAAAGCAGAGGGGGCTATACAGTTGCTGGATTATCTTTACAGGCGGCAGATCAGGAAGCCCAGTAAAGAAGCGACCGGCAGCGAGGATTTTGTGACGTCCGGTTTCAGTCTGTTACTGGCGAGTAAAAGCATCAAATCAAACTTTAGAGGCCAGTGAAGAGATATGGGAGGTTTATCGTCACTTTAGGGTTCCGATGTCACATTCCTCAGCCAGTACGCCTGGGGAAGTAACAAATGGACTGCACTACACAGGGGGGGGGGGGACGAGAGACATCGGGGATCTGTTAGCCCCTGATAATACCTAACATTTTTGGGTTTGTCCCTTCAGATAATTTCAGATGAACTGTCCTGATTGGCTCTCGAACACCCTGTACCAAGAACCAGATCATCGGAAGATTGCATTGAAAGCGGTATTTTTCCTAAAATTTTCTGATGGTGTGTACCCGGGCTTTGGGCTCCATTCACACTTGTGTGACTTTGGACATGACAAGTCGCAGCCATTTTTAATTGAACCCATTCAGATCAGTGTGACTTAAAGTCACAGCCATTTTGAAAAAGGTGCCTGCACTACTTTGGTGTGACCTTTGATGCAACTCCGGTCTATTGAGTGTAAAGTTGGATCAAAGTTGCACTGGAAATCCTGTGGCTGGTGTGAACGGAGCCCAGAAGAAACCTGATACAAAAAATACACATTGGGACAAAAAGGACCACCTAGGTGATGGAACCAAACATTTAGCAAAAAGTTAAAAAAAGTTACACCCAACCTCCCTCCCATCCCCACCCCCTATTTGAACCCAATAGGGTGACAAAAAAAATAAAAATTTAGGGCAGTGAAATCTGTTGGCGTTACACGGGAACATGCAATTTTAATGTTTGACATGTTCGGCACAACTACCACTAGAGGTGCACCGAACGGAAATCTTGGTACCGAAAACGCAGAATGCACTTGGCCGAAAACAGTTTAATATACTTTAATTGTATATTAAACTTTTTAATATCGCAAATTTAAATTAATACAAATTTTTTAGCCATTATCTGCACCATTGGTGCAAGAAAAAAAAAAAAAATGCACCTCCCTGTTCAAAACGCATAAGCCACATGATAAATGAAAAACGATATAAGCAATATTAAAAATCAACGGTTTGCCACCATTTACTTTTATCGTCAAAATTCCAATCACATAATTTTCAGCTGCTGAAATTTCACTACCACTACTTAATTCTCCGGGGTCTCTGCTTTCAGCAAGTATAGATTGCTTGGGGGTTTTAAAGTGGAGGTTCACCCAAAAAATTATTTTTTAACATTACATTCAGCCGAGTTGTCCTAATGACTATCCGCTGTTTTTTTTTTTTATTTATTTTTCCCGTACATACCGTATTTTTACCGCCGCTTCCGGATGTTTTCTGCGGGACTGGGCGTCCCTATCCGATTGACAGGCTTCCGACCGTCGCATACTACGCGTCACGAGTTGGCGAAAGAAGCCGAACGTCGGTGCGCAGGCGCCATAGAGCCGCACCGACTTTCGGCAACTCGTGACGCGTAGTATGCGACGGTCGGAAGCCTGTCAACTGGATAGGAACGCCCAGTCCCGCAGAAGACATACCCGGAAGCGGCGGTGAAAATACGGTATGCACGGGGGAAAAAAACTAAAAAAAAAAAACAGCGGATTGTCACTAGGACAACTCGGCTGAATGTAATGTTAAAAAATGTTGGGTGAACCCCCGCTTTAAGTTAACTTCAGGCGCAAAATTATTCTTTTTTTTGTAAAGTTGCGTGCAAAAACGGCTGCAGTGTTCTATAGAGAAACACCTCCGACGGGTCTGCACATGCACAGTAACAAACGTCACTCCAGCTGATATGTTGATTAGCCGGCGTGACATTACCATAGCGCATGCGCACATTTTCAGAGGCATCAACCCAACGCACTACAAACAACGGAGGGGAACGTACTTGTCAGATTCTGCCTCGCTGTTGCCGGGCAGGTTTTGCCTGTATTGATCGGGCTTTCTGTCTTTTGCATGGCAGGTTCCGTGTGATGAACAGCACCGTGTTGACGTCACGCCAGATGATCAACATACCAGCTGGGGTGACATTGGTTACTGTGTATACCCATCACATGCATTTTTCAACCGGGGGCATTTTTTTGATAGAACGCCAGCAGTGAAAAGGGTTAAAGCCTACCACTGAGGAGATTCCTTTTTATTTCCTGTCCTAAAAACACAACGGGAAGTGATCAGGAATCTGAAAATCCCATATTATTGGGAGATTTCTCCTCTATATTGTGGATCTCATCACAATAATCTCCATGACAAGGCAACGAATCTCCCAATAGAGAAACAGCAAGAAAAGCCTGTCAGGGGCTCGGATCCATCCCTATGGCAGAGCTCTCCTCCATGTTGCTCCCTCCTCTCCCCGCACACAGCAGGCCGTGTCTGGGCTCTCCTGGCTTCTCCTCCATCATGCAGCTTCTTCGGGGCCCAGTCACACAAAAGCGAAGTAGGCGCCCCCGGTAACCAATCGGGTGCCAGCCCGCTCGTTCGGGATAACCGCTCAGCTCCTCACACACGGGCCCGGGGACATGTCATGTATGGCCGCTGTGTAAGCACGTGGCTGGCTCCCCGGCCTCTCAATCCTCCCCTCACCCAGCCCTGTCTCTCTATGAACCCCTCCTGTACACCCCGGGACTTTCTCCCGTCCTCCCCCGCACACTTCTCCCCGGTCCCCCACACCACGCTCCGCTCCCAGCTACCTACCATGGCGGCGGCTGCGAGAGAAAGAGAGAGATCCCGGAAGCTCTCGCGAGAACTAAGAGCCAGGTCTCGGGCGCACTTCCGGTCTGATGACGAGGGGAGAGGGGACGGGAGTTCTCGCCCGGGCTGGGGGAAGATCTCGCGAGAGGAGCGGGCCGCGGACACTAGGGCGAGCGCGGTGAGGCTGGCGGCTCCGGGCGGCGGACATTTTGTGGAGGACACGTGATCTGGTACAGTGGGTCGTTCAGCCCGTAGTGACTTGGGCTCCCCCCCCCCTCTTAGGGCCACTGATCAGAGCTGGGGGGCCACCCTGTCCCCGTGTATAGAGAAGTGCCCCCACAGGTCACAAAGTAGGCCCAGTACATGGGGGGCTGGATGGGGCAACTCCACACACACAACATTCATTGGTCAGTTGTGGGGGTGATGAGGACCCCGGTCTGGTCTGTGTCCCCCCCCTGAGGAGATTCACCCTCTCTGTGTGTCCTGGTGATCCCTGAGACAGGAAGGCCACCATAATACATACATTATACATTCTGCTCACTGGGTTCCTCTAACTTCCTGTTGTGTCCCAAGGACAGGAAGTGGAGGAAAATCTCCCAAGTGGGACACCAGCTACTAAGGTTGCCACCTCACCCCTTTAAACCCGAACACCTATGAATCGCACAGGTTACGAGGCTCATTGAATGCAGATAAGTGAGTTTAACCGCATTAATACCAGGCATTTTATTACCCCCTCCCTGCTCAGACCAATTTTTCGTTTTCAGCGCTGTCGCACTTTGAATAGCAATTGCGCAGTTCGTGCGACGTGGCTTCCGAATAAAATTGACGTCCTTTTTTCCCCCCACAAATAAAGTTTTCGTTTGGTGGTATTTGATCACCTCTGCGGTTTTTATTTTTTGCGCTATAAACAAAAAAAGAGCGACAATTTTGAAGAAACAAAAATACTATTTTTTACTTTTTGATTTAATAAATATCACAAACTTATATTTTCCTCAGGTTAGGCCGATACGTATTCTTCTACATGTTTTTGGTAAAAAAATTGCAATAAGCATTTATTGATTGGGTTTCGCAAAAGTTATAGCATTTACAAAATAGGGGATAGAATTATTGCGTTTTATTTATATATTTTTTTTTACTAGTAATGACGGCGATCTGCGTTTTTTTTTTGCGACGGACATATCGGCCACTTTTGACACATTGTTGGGACCATTCACATTTATACAGCGATTAGTGCTATAAAACTACACTGATTACTGTATAAATGTGACTGTCAGGGAAGGGGTTAACACTAGAGGGCGATCAAGGGGTTAAATGTGTTCCCCAGGGAGTGATTCTAACTGTAGGGGGAGGGGACTCACAGGGGGATGAGACCGATCAGTGTTCCTCTGTACTGGGAACACAGATCACCTGACAGGACCTGGATCTCGGTGTTTACATTACACACACAGATCCACGGTCCTGCTGTGATCCAGGACATTGCGGCCGCCAGGCACGCGCACCAGGTCCTGAGCGATGGCATGTGCATCGCCCTGGATGGCCGGGAAGCCCAGGACGTCATATGACGTCCACCCAGGATGGGAGATCCTATCTGTGGACGTCATTTGACTATGGGCGGGTAGGGCCACAGAACCTGTGTAATTAATATTTGTTCGGGTTTAAAACGATGAGGTGGCAACTCTACCGGCTGCTGACACTATGAATCTAACTATTCTCCAATCCACCCAACACTGAGCCTTGTGCCAGATAGGAACTGAGCAATGTCTGCATTCCTCCCATCCTCCAGGGGGCGCAGGCTGACATCCTCCAGTTCTATCATAGGACTCCTTTACACTGGAGGTTGGGGAGGGGCAATAAAACCCTGCAGATGAGCTATTTATTATTTATTTTTTACCACCACTCAAGCTCTCCCCCTTTAGCTGGGAAGGCAGCGGCTGGGTGTGAACAAGAAGCCTGATGAAGGGTCCTGCGTGGCACACTCAATAACTCACCCACTCACACACTCACTCAATAACTCACACAATAACTCACTCATTCACACACTCAATAACTCACCCACTCACTCATTCGCACACTCAATAACTCACTCATTCACCCATTCACACACTCAATAACTCACTCACCCACCCATACACTCACTCATTCACACACTCAATAACTCACTCACTCACCCATACACTCACCCATTCACCCACTCAATAACTCATCCATTCACCCACTCAATAACTCATCCATTCACACACTCAATAACTCACCCACTTATTCACGCACTTAATAACTCATTCACCACCCACTCATTCACGCACTTAATAACTCATTCACCCACTCATTCACACACCCACCCACTCATTCACACACTCAACTCACCCACCCACTCACACATTCACCCACCCACTCACTCATTCACACACTCAATAACTCACCCACCCACTCATTCACCCACTCACTCATTTACACACTCAATAACACACTCGCCCACCCACTCATTCACCCACCCACTCGCTCATTCACCCACCCACTCACTCATTCACCCACTCACTCATTTATTCACACACCCACCCACTCATTCACACACTCAACTCACCCACCCACTAACACATTCACCCACCCATTCACACATTCACACACTCAATAACTCACCCACTCACCCACCCACTCACTCACTCACCCACCCACCCACTCACTCATTTACACACTCAATAACACACTCACCCACCCACTCATTCACACACTCAATAACTCACTCACACACTCAATAACTCACCTATTCACACACTCAACTCACCCACTCATTCACCCACTCAATAACTCACCCATTTACACACTTAATAACTTATTCACCCACTCGCTCACCCACTCACTTATTCACCCACCCACTCATTCACCCACCCACTCACTCACTCATTCACACACTCAATAACTCACGCCAGCATTTCAGGTTTTAAAACAGGTGGTGAGGAGGTGCATCAAAGGCTCTCTGAAGAGGATTTACTTCCTCTTTAAAGTGATTGTAAAGTCTTATTTTCCCTTTCCTTTTAAAAATAACAAACATGTTATACTTACCTGCTCTGTGCAGTTGGTTTTGCACTGAGCAGCCCGGATCCTCCTCTTCTCGGGTCCCTCTTCGCTGCTCCTGGCCCCTCCCTCCTGTTGGGTGTCGTAACTTAGGACGCAAGTGCTTTGTGAATACAGCACTTGCCTCTCTAACTTACGGCGGCGTAGCGTAAATACGATACGCTACCCTGGCTCAAACATACGCCGGCCTACGTGGATCTAGCTATGTGTCTTTTATGGAGAATCAATACATTTTCAAGATTTTAAAGAGCAAGCAAAGAGTTGCGGATCATCTTTTCTCATATCATGAAGCCTGACTGGAAAACTCCTAGGATGTTGCCAACAGACACCTAGCTGTTATCGTTTACCTCCACCATCTCAGGACTGGAGGGTGTGGGGTGTTCACCTTTTCTGAACAGGTGAACTTACACTTGAATAAACATCTACAGGTCACCCCCCCCCCCAGCCTGTGACTGGACAGGAGGAGAAGCATAAGACTAGGGCTGCAACTTATTTTCATAATCGATTAGTTGGCCGATTATTGTTTCGATTAATCGATTAATCGGATAATGGCCTTTAAAAAAAAAAAAATTAAATGTTTTAATTTTTTTGGGACAATTTGTTGTTGGGCAGATTACAAAACACAAATTGCCGCAAAAACACATCAAATGGTTTTCTGCAGCTTCTCCATTGAAGTATATTGAACCAAAAAAAACAAATGGCACCGTTTTGCATTAAAAACTCCTCGCCCTTTCCAAATACGCAGCAACTGAAAAAAAATCATGGATGTGAACGTGTCCCATAGGAAGACATGTAAATTAACTGTAGTGTGTTTCTGCAAAAAGCACCAAAAAACAGGTGTGACCCCAGGCCTGAGATGTTTAGTAACATAATGGGGTTAAAAAAAACACAAACTAAGTACAAAAAGAGCAAATAATCGCTACTGTAAGGGGTTAATTTTTTTACTGTGGGACAGTGAAAGTAATATTTACAGTAGCGATTTGCTTTTTTGTACTATAAAGGGCTAATTTTAGTTGTTTTAACCCCATTTTGTTACTGGCCGATTAATCGATTATTAAAATAATCGATTACAATTTTCATAATCGATTAGTTGCCGATTAATCGATTAGTTGTTTCGGCCCTACATAAGACTAATAAACTTGTCTCTCTGCTCTCTCCTGTAATCCATGTAGTGGTCCAGGGATCTTAAATTCCCGCTCTTCTTCCCCTTCTTTCTGCAGGACTTCCAGGGTGGAATCTGATTGGTCAGCGCTAGCACAGAGAATCGTTGTGATCCGACCCAGAAGCCCTACATAAAGAAGAGGGAGAAGAACGGGGAGCTCAAATCTCTGGTTACATGGGCGCTGATAACTCCTCATCCCTTGAGGTAAGTACATTGAGGAGCAGGGGGGTGGGGAGGTTGTAAGGTGTCGGTTCACCTTCAATTTTTTTTTATGAAGAGATGAACTAACCCTTTAACTTTAGCAGATAAAGCTCATGTCTCCTGGCCAGCCAGACAGGACTGCTGTGTGACAGAGCTGTGTGAATCCCAGGACTGGGTAGAATATTGTTACCCTATGCCACTGTCCCCCTTTCCTGATAGAAACCTCGCTGCCATAAGATCTAGGCTCCACCCATATCGGCACAGGATAGTCCTATATAATAATAATAAAAGGCTTGACCTTTACTCCCCCGGAGCATTGAGATACTAACAAAGCATATATACCAATCAGGACCCCTGCAGGCAGGGGCCGACTGACAACTCATGGGGCCCCCGGGCAATCGGAGATTATGGGCCCCGGGCAATAGATTACGGGGCCACACAGTATAAACACACATACAGTATACACACAATATACACATACACACACTGAAAAGGTACCGTAGAGGCGGGCAGCTATAATCTTGGGATTTAAAAAACACAGATTTTTATATACTGTCCCTGGTTTTACTGAGGCTGGCAACCCTGATGGAGCCCCCTTAGTGGCATGGGGCCCTCGGGCAGTGCCCGAATGATCAGTCCGCCCCTGCCTGCAGGGCAAAGTGACAGGTGCTCTTTATTAGACACCCATCCCATACCCTAAAGCTCAGCCAGGTGGGGGCGCCTTATCAAGAGAGCCTGTCACTGAACCCAGCCTCAGGCTTTTTTCCCCATTTTATTTTCACCTGGTGATCCAGCCAGTAACACGCTTCCTGTCCTAGGGTGACAATGCTCACTCTAATGTATCTGTTGTTGCCGTAGGCTGCTCCCCTGATGTGGACTACAAACACCTCCCCCTCCTCTCATCTCTATTGCATGGGGAGGGGGATTTGTAGTTTATAGAAGATCGCCAGGAAAGCTGATAACATTGCTTGAGATTATAATTCGGTACACAGGAAGTGAAAAGGACACTGGTTTTCTGGCAGGATCAGCAAATATTTTCTTGCAGAAAACCTTATTGGCCTAAAAAAACGAATGCAGACACCATGTTTACCACATTTTTTTTCATGGGTTTAGATACTAGAAATGTGCAATTCGTTTAGTTCCGAATTATTTTTTAACGGATTTCGACAAATTCGTTAATTCGGAAATACTTGAATTAACGAAAACCCGATTAACAATTTTTTTCCGCAATTCGAAAATAAGAACGAAAATTCAAAAGAAAGAAAATAAGATGAAAATTCGAAACTCTGAAATAATAACTAATAATACCTTAATTATTACTAACTATTCAATTATAGGTATTGGAATTTCCTTTTCAAATTTGGCTGTTAGTGAACATAACGAATACGAATTTATCCAAAGTTACGAATTATCCAAAATAAATGCTGTATCTAAACGAATGGAACGTAACAAATTAATAATAATAAATAACAATAATAATAAAAACTTTTGATTATTATTAGTTAGTAATTATTAGTTAGTTATTATTTCTTATTTCCGGATTTTCTTTCTTATTTTAAGATTTTTACAAAATTACGAATTTCGATCATAACGAATGATCCAAAAAACGAATGGAACGAAAACGAACACATTTTTCGGCAGTGCCCACGCCTATTCGATAAAAATGTAACTATCATGTGACATATACTAGTTAGACCTCTGAATGGGCAATATGTTCAGTTGGAAACAAATACATTTATTTATATTTTATATATAATTAGGTAGATTCAGAAAGAGTTAGGCCGGCGTATCAGTAGATACGCCGACCTAACTCAGAATCTACGCCGACTTATGTTTAAGCATATGCTCAAACAGAGATACGCTTAAACCTATCTAAGATACGACGGCTTGCGCCGTCCTATCTTAGATTGCAATATTTTGGATGGCCGCTAGGTGGCGCTTCCATTGCGGTCGGCGTAGAATATGTAAATGAGATACGCCGATTCACGAACGTACGCCCGGCCGACGCAGTACTTTTACGCCGTTTACGTAAGAGATAGGCCTCGTAAAGTTAGAGCTAGGCCCTAGTGGAATAGTAATGTCAAGTATGGCCGCCGTTCCCGCGTCGAAATTCGTTTGCGTAAGTCGTCCGTGAATCGGGATTTACGTAGTTTACGTCCACATCAAAATCAATAGGCCCGTGCGGCGTACTTAGCCGCAATGCACACTGGGAAATGTAGGCGCCCGGCACATGCGCAGTTAAAAAAAAAAACCGTAAAAAACTTAAGGTCAAGCACTATTGGCATACAACACGCCCCCCTAACACACATTTGAATTTGGCGCCCTTACGCCCGCCCGCTTTAGGCTACGCCGCCGTAACATAGCAGGCAAGTACATTGAGAATCATGTACTTGCCTAGCTAACTTACGGCGGCGTAGCCTAAACGATCAGATACGCCGCCGCCAGTTTAGGCGATTGTCTGTGAATCTACCTAAAAGTCTTTTCTTTTCCTTCTAGTGGACCTGAAAAATTCACAGAGGCGCAAAATGACGGTCTGCGCCATGTTCGGGTGCAAGAATCGCATGCACAAAGGCTGTGGGAAGCATTTCTTCAGGTAATCCGCTCATCCTATTTCTTCCAGTGAATGCTCCTGCATTCAATAATTGTATAGATCCTTTAGGTTCTAATCACATCTTGGCAATCCGAATCGTGGGCCACATGGCCGTGATTCGAAATAGCGGCAAATTGCGGGATGCCCCTGCGTCCCTGTCACTTCTAATCGCACCCCAATCGCGGTGCGATTTTGCTACGATTGTCACCTGGGAAATCACACAAACAGAATCGCAGAATCACCCAAAAGAAGTGCAAGAACTTTTTTTGGGTGACGGGCGTCCCACAATTCCGTTTGCGCCCAATCGGGCGGGAATCACAACAAAATCGCGCCGCAATTGGGGTGTCATTGGAAATGGTGGGGATCGCACAGATGTCCCACAATTTGCTGCTATTTCGAATCACAGCCTTTCCGCTCGCGATTTGGAGCGCCAAGGTGTAAATGGAGCCTGATCCACTTGGTGTCTTTTTAAAAAAGCATTGGGACTCAGCGGTGCTCTGGGCTTCCATAGGGGGGTGCAGGATGGAACCGTCAGCTATCAGGGACAGCTTGTCTTCAGCACTAAGCTCAGGAGCTGAAACTATCAACTCCTGGGCAGATAGGAGTATATATATATATATATATATATATATATATATATATATATATATGTATATATATGTATGTATATATTATAGCAAATTTATAAAAACTGGAGCAGACAAAATATGTAAAAATTGAGGGGGTTGTGCATGGCAACAATCGGCTTCTGTCATCAGCTTGTCCAGTTAAGCTTTGAAAGATGGAAGCTGATTGGTTGCCATGCACAACCTCCTCAGATTCTGTCTGCTGCAGTTTTGGTAAATTCCCCTCAATGTTTTGTTTACACTGGAAGGGATTTTATATCACAAATGATGTCTTCCTGTCAGTAAGAGGGATCGGGCAGAGCTGTTGCAACTCTGCCCACAGCAAAAGATCACTGGAGGCAGCAATAGATCACCATTAGACATTATCTGTTGCTGCACAGCAGCATGGGGGGCCTAGATCAGGTCTCCACTGACTAGATCCAGCCCCCCCCCCCCCCTGAAGGTAAATAATGTAGCTGCTGGCGTTTATTAAACAGTCACTTACCGGGACATGGATCCAGTGCTGTCATCACCCAAGCTAGTTCTCCACTGGTATTTTTGGGTCCCCGGCACCGCCATCTTGGATGTGGAAAGCCAGCTGTGACTTCCTGACATTTTACAGCCGGTTTCCCACTGCGCATGCGTGAGACGTGATGCGCATTCAGACTGGCCCCCGCAGGAGGTTGCGGACGGGAATTGGTTGGGGTGGGGGATTCTGTCAGAAATAGGTACCCGCTCCCAGAAAAAAAAAAAAAACAATAATGGGGGGAGTGGGAGGATGATAAGTGGAACTTCCTTTTTCAGATGAAGATCCGTTTTAAATTATGTGAATATTATGTTAGGAAAAAATACAGAAAAATGCATTTTCTTTCTGTATTTTTACAATTTATTCCCAAGAAAAAACAGGAAAATAAAAATTCATGTACCCAAATGTTCTACCAATTTAAAGCCGTATCTGTCCACATAATAAGATAAATGTATAATATGTAGACTACAAACACTGCAAGGTATAAAAACTGTAAAAGGACTGAGACATCGCTGAAATAAAAACAAAAAATGCTCCAGGCAATTTCGGGAGAAATAGGCCCAGGGATTCAATGGGTTAAAACCGAACTCCTGTCTGCCTAAAAAGAAATATTACAAATGTAAATATAATTTTTTATTTTTTTTTGCTTTAAAATGACAGCCCCTTTTATTGCTTTCATCATGGGTTTCCTTCAAAATGTTCTCATTACTCTGCAGGTTCCCCATGAAGGATCCAGAGCGCCTCCTCAGGTGGATCGAAGCCGTGCAGCGCGATGAGTGGAAACCATCCGTTCACAGCAAAGTCTGTAGTGACCACTTCACAGAGAAAGATTACATGATCCGCCCCGGGGCAGCCTGCCCATACCTGCGGACGGACGCAGTGCCTACACCCCTGTTTACCCAACGCAAGAAGAAGTTCAAGAGGAGGAAATTTATAACAAATTCTGCAAGTTGGGCCTCAGAATCGAATGAAACGGAAGGTGAGATGCAGATGGTGGAGGCTCAGAGTGAGAACCAGATGAAGGAGCACCCAGTGGATGATCATGTAGTGGAGGATGAAGCAGCACCAAGCAACGAGACCCAGGAACCTCCAAAACAAGATCAGACTCTAGTGGCAGAACCTCACAGCAATGAGAAGGAATCCAAAACGCCAGACAAAGAGCCGGGAGCAACTGAAATGGACAAATCGCAGGAGAAAGGGCCAGAGGCTCAAACACACAGAGGGGAACAGACAGCAGAAACACAAAGCCAAGAGCAAATAGAAACCTGGGGACCTGCAATGGCAGAAGAAACAGAGAAGCGTGTGCTGGAAACGAGGGGTGAGCAACTGCCGAGACATGACAGAATGACAGACATTGACGTCAGCAGCACTACACAAAATGAGAGGCAAGTGGCTCTAATTTTAGCCGAACTGGAGGACACACACTGCGAGATGCGCGCCGCGGAGGCCAGGGCCGCAAGAGAGGCAGCGGCGATCAACAATAACAAATGCCCTGGTGATGACATGGCTACAAGTGAGGCCCCTAACAGTGACAACCAGTCCTCAAGTGACAATCCGGCAGATCACATCCCATTTGACCACGCTTATACGTCACTAACTGTGAGCGACAAGGAAAACGACATTCCGGCACCCACCCCGGCCCCAGTCTTCGCCACTACTCTTGCCCCTGGCCCTGCGCCCACCCCTGGCCCTGCACCCACCCCTGTCCCCAACCCTGTCGTGAACCCAAAAATTGTTAAACTACGGAAGAAAATCAAGACCTTACAGAAGCAGGTGCTGCGACAGGGTGTGAAGATAAAGGGCCTAAAACAGACGCTGGGGGAATTACGACGGAACAACCTGTCGGAGAAGGACCCGGAGCGGTTGATATCAGAGCACTGCAGTGGACTGGCACTGGCCCTGTTCACCACCCAGCTGAAAAACCACAGGAAATACAGTGCTATGCAGTACAGCAACCTCCTGAAGGACTTCGCCTTAAGCCTGTACCAAGCTTCCCCAAAGGCCTACAAGTTCTGCAGGCTGTTTCTGTCCCTGCCACACCCAGTGTCGCTGAGGCACTGGAAGACTTCACTTGATGCCAACCAGGGGGCGCTGCAAGAGGTGATAATGCAGGCAGAGACAGAAGAGGGTGAGGACCCGCAGGGCGAGTTGTCACAGGACGATATTTTGGCAGGAGCATTGAAGGCCGTGGCATTGGAATCTGAGACTTCACGAGAAGAGGAGCTGCAGAATGAAGCCCCGCCAGAGCCACAAACGCAGTAGTAGACTTTTATACTTGTGAACTCTGTCTCCGTTCATTTAAGAGCTTTAATGATAAAATTCCACTTAGAGCCATATCAGACTAGCGACCCTTTCTCTGGTGGCTAATTGCCAGCAAAGGGATCTCTAGAAAGCACCTACTTATACGGTTCATCTGAACCTGACCCATAAAGAATTCTTAAAGTGGGACCATCTATAAAAAAACACAGAAGGTCCACATCCCTACCAGCCCCCCACTGTCCAAAAGTTATCAATAGATTTAAACCCTTAAAATAAAGAAAACATAAAGATTTAACCTTAATGGCTTGTGGAAGGTATAGGCTTATGGAAGTACATCCCAGCTCGTGGCAGGAGTGCATTCTTGTGGTATCTACAATGGCTGCAGTGAGGGGCGGTGATGACGCTCACACTTCTCTAGGAAGCCGGGACTGACGGGAGTAGATTTTTATCTTAGGAATTATTTTATTGTTAAAGTTTTATTTATAGTTTATTTGTTTTGGGTGGCTGGGAGCTGGCAGTGGTGCTTACCTTCCATTTGCATTTAAAGGTCACTTTCAGCCCTCAGCACATTAAAGGGAATCTCTAGTCTTTTTAAAGTTTTACACTTGCGGTTGGGAGTCGGTAAAACCCCACGAGTGAGCCACGCTTTTACCACCCCTCAACCGCTCTCCCTTTAGCTGGAATGGGAGCGGCTGGGAATGTGCACACGCCATGTCAGCAATGCTTTGCAGCTGCAGCAGGAACTATACCTCCCGTTGCTCTCGGCAATACTGTCCGCTAAATGTGACCCGTTCAAATGGATGGGGCTGCACTGCAACCGCCCTGCACAATGTATCTGGTCGCCGTTTGGTAATACGACATTTAGGCGGCTAAAACAGAAAGTGAGGAGAAGATGCAACACCTCCTCGCCACCTGTCAAATGTTTTTTAAACAGAAATCCTAATGCTGCATACAGACGATCGGATTTTCCGATGAATGAAGTCGGATGGGCCCTATCTGATTTTTTTCCATCGGAGTAAAAAAATAGAACATGTTTTAACCAATGGAAAAATATCCGATGGAAAATTCCGATCGCCTGTGTGGAATTCCGTTGGAGAAAAATCCACGCATGCTCAGAATCTAGTCGACGCATGCTCGGAAGCATTGAACTTCATTTTTCTCGGCTTGTCGTAGTGTTTTACGTCACCGCGTTTTGGACAGTCGAAATTTAGTCTGACAGTGTGTATGCAAGACAGCTTGAACGGAATTCCGATGAAAAAATCCATCGGATTTTAGACCATCGGATAAGCCCCCTTTCACAAGATAAGTCCGCTCGGATCTGCCTGTCTGTTTTTCAGGTGAATCTGGGTCAGGCCACCTATTGACTCCTATCGGCAGGCTGATGTCAGCGGAGTTGTGTCCACTGACACCCGTCTGCCATCCGATCCGCTCAAGACGGATGTATGACGATACGTTCGCCATCTGTCTTGGCTTATCGGATCGGATGAGATCTGATGAAAACGGTAATGCAGTCTGTTTTCATCCGATCTCCCCATAGAGATCAGCTGCGTTCTGACAGGTCCCTCCTCGCTCAGTGAGCAGAGACGGACCTGTCATCTGCCGACTCAGCGGAGATCAACAAAGGGATCCCTCGCTAAGCTGGCGGGCTCCGCTGAGTGGACCCGCCTTGTGTGAAAGGGGCCCATAGATATGAAATGATACATTAATGCAATTATATTTTCTTATGTATTTTTGTGCCAATAAAGCAGGTCATACACGGTCGAATTTCGAACGAATTTTCTTTTCAAAATCAGAAAGTTCATTTTTTTTTTGTGATCCGATGATGCCACCATTGATTTTCGACATTCGGCCGACCAAACCTTTATGTTGCCGGGAATGTTCTTTTCTCTCTGGGAATATTTGTTTCTCTCCGGGAATATTCTTTTCTTGCACATGCGCATTTTTTTTTCTATTATATTTCTCGCACGATTCTCCCATCATTGATCAGAAAATCATTTGTTTTTCAAAAAAATTACAACATGTCGGATTCCTCAAATTTGATTGCCGAACGAAAATCGGCTGTTGCTGCAGCCCACTAACGGTGTGAAATTTGTACGAAAATTCTTTGATACGATTTTCGAAAGAAAATTCTTTCGAAATTCGAACCGTGTATGGCCACCTTAAAGGAACACTAAAGGCAAAAAAAATTTTTTTTCTAAATAACAAACATGTTATACTTACCTCCACTGTGCAGCTCGTTTTGCACAGAGTGGCCCCTAACCCTGTCTTCTGGGGTCCCTCGGCCGCTGTCTCGGCTCCTCCTCGCAAAAGCTTTCCACCTTCATGCGAGCGAGCTTGCATGGTGGAAAGCTTTTGCGAGCGCGTTCACGTGATACAGCGGTGCCCATAGCCGCCGACTGTATCACTCGCCCCCGCCCCCCGGGTCAGGTAAGTAATTCAGGGGTTCGGGGGGGGGGGGGGGCGGTACCGTCGGATGTTTTTTCACCTTAATGCATAGGATGCATTAAGGTGAAAAAACATTTACCTTTACAACCCCTTTAAGGACTTCACACTTGTTAGTTTCCATATAAATTGCTTAACCAGGTGAAGAGCGGGGCTTACAGGGTCCATGTTAAAGGAAGCCCTCTACGTGCTTTATCTGTCTGCTGCAGCTGATCCAGTGATTGGATTTGAATTCCTAACAAGTCTTTAAAAGTTCCTTTCCCTCTCAACACCTATGCTGACTAACCCGTGTAAAAAAGATAAATACTGTATTATATATATGTCTACTTGCTTATTTTTAAGTCTGCTTAGATCCTGTCTTGTGATCCCCTATGTCAGCCAGCGGTGGCTGCAGGGGACAGGACGGATCCCTCGACAAGGGCTGTGACATCACCCATAGGCTCCCATGTCCCAGCTGTTGTTGGCGCTCCCCTCTCTTTTCTGCAGCTGCCGCTGGCTGACACGATGGAGCCGGATCATGTGACCAGGTCAGAGCAGGCTGAAAATAGGTAAGTATATACATTTTTTTTTTTTTACACAGGTTAGTCAGCATAGGTGATAAGAGGGGGAGGGGGCATTTTTAGGACTAGTTAGGTTAGGTTGGGATTGTACTTTTAAGTCGGGTAGGGAGGAGTGGAAAGGCTGAGCGGTAGCTTATAGAAAGTATAAGGAAACACGCTTGCTGCCACTGTGTCCTTTGCTTTTGGCACTTGTGAGCTGTTGGCTTCGATAAACCAGGAGCAAATTACTTACTAAAGCCTAACAGCCAGGCAAGTAGCATTTTCAGATGGAAGAAAGCAACAGCCTTCTATGTATTCCTCTTAGAACATTTATCCTTTAGCTCTTCAACACACGGCCTCCGCTTGTATAAGCGCAATGTGTACAGCAACAATTGTGATCCTTTCCGTTTCCAGCAGCTTTGCTGAAGCCTTTAACGCTTCCTTCAGTTCCAATTTGGGAATATTAAACTCCAGTAGTAGTAGCAGTGCTGTCACTGTGCAAGACTGAAGGGAAGGCTGGAGTTCAGCTTTAGTTCCCCGGTCACACTTGGTGCGACTTTCCATGCGATTTGATAGTTTCAAATCGCGTGACAAGTCGCACCTTATTGTCTGCAATGGAGGTGGTCAAATCAGTGCGACTCTTGGAGTTGCAAATATTTTGGAAGTAGTCCCTGCACTACTTTGTGCAAGTTCAGGTGAAACTTGCATAAACATCTGTGCATGAAGTCAACCAGATGTCCTCCAAGTCGCACCTGAAGTCGCACTGACATGTGGCTTCGAAATTGTGTGATATCAAGTGACGTTGCACAATTTAAAAGTCGTATATGGTGTGATCGAAATGTTACAGTTGTATAGGCTCCTCTCCTTCTGATTTTACTAGCATGTTAAAGCGGGAGTTCACCCAAAAAAAAATGTTTACCCTTAGATTGATGCTCATTTTGTCAAGGGGAATCGGGTATTTTTTTTAAAATCTAAGCAGTACTTACCGTTTTAGAGAGAGATCTTCTCCGCCGCTTCCGGGTATGGGTCTTCGGGACTGGGCGTTCCTATTTGATTGACAGTCTTCCGACAGGCTTCCGACGGTCGCATACATCGCGTCACGAGTAGCCGAAAGAAGCCGAACGTCGGTGCGGCTCTATACGGCGCCTGCGCACCGACGTTTGGCTACTTTCGGAAAATCGTGGCGCGATGTATGCGACCGTCGGAAGCCTGTCAGAAGACTGTCAATCAAAATAGGAATGCCCAGTCCCGCAGCCCATACCCGGAAGCGGCGGAGAAGATCGCTCTCTAAAACGGTAAGTACTGCTTAGATTTTAAAAAAACTACCCGATTCCCCTAGACAAAATGAGCATCAATCTAATGTTAAAAATTTACTTTTCCGGGTGAACCTCCACTTTAAGGGAGAAAAGAGGGACGCTGTAATGACATTGTGGCTTATACATGATCCATTTGATGCTTCCTCCATATTGTTGATGGATCTCAATCTTTTTTTATTACGTTTATTCCAGGGATTTCAGTTTTAAACATGCGGTGGGTTCAGCTCTACTGTTACTCTAAATTATTAAAGGTCTGCTAGTAAATGCTTTAACTGACAGTTGCGACGCTGTACCCAAACAAAACTGATGTCCTCCCCCCAACCCGCCCCGCACAAAAAGAGCTTTCTTTTGGTGGTATTCGACCACATCTGCGGTTTTAATTTTTTGTGCTATAAACAAAAAAGAGCGAAAATTTTGAGAATTTCTTTTACTTTCTGCTATAATAAGTATCCCAAAAAAATATATTAAAAAAACAAATGTATTCATCAGTTTAAGCCAATATGTATTCTTCTACATATTTTTGGTAAAAAAAAAAAAAAAGCATTAAGGCGTAAATGGATTGGTTTGCGTGAAAGTTATCGCTTCTACAAACTATGAGATTTAGGGATTTTAATGTTTTTTTTTTTATTGTTTTTACTGGTAATGGAGGGGATCTGCGATTTTTAGCGAGACGGCGACATTGCAGTGGACACATCTTACCCCCAAATGACACTTTTTGGGGACCAGTGACATTATTACATTGATCGGTGCTATAAAAATGCACTGATCAATGTATAAATGACACTGGCAGGGAAGGAGTTAACACTAGGGGGCGATCAAGGGGTTAAATGTGTTCCCTTGGCGTGTTCTAACTGTAGGGGGGATGGGCCACCAGGGACATAACATAGATAGCTGTCACGATCACTGGGAACAGAAGATCTGAGATGTTCCCTGTCAGAACGGGGATCCGCCTTGTTTACAATGACAGATCCCGGTTCTGCCTTTGTATACAGCAGTCGTGGGCGGCCGGATATTCACTATATCTGAGCAAAACAAACCAAAAACACTATTTTATTCATTTTTATTATTTTATAGCAAACTCTGTGTGTTTTGTTGAGAAATCACTTTGAAAAACAAAACACCCCCTAGCATTTCTGTCCGTGGCCATCTTGAGTAAGGGCAAATTATTCATGTAGCATTCACTTCCTGAAATCCATTTGCCCTTACAATACGTATGCAGGCAGGAGGGCGAGCTTAGCTGAGAACACCCCCTCCCCCTCCTGAAGACTCCTGTGATGTATGACATCATTTGCCTAGGTAAGAAACCAGGAAGTAACTGAAGAAATGTAAAACAAAAAGTTTTTAAAACAATCAATTATAATCTACTTTCCTATCTATTCACTATAGCTAAAAGAATGAGGATTAAAAATAATACTTTTTTTTTTAAAGGCTTCAACAAAGTAGGTGAAAGCTTACAAATGGTTTCTGCACACACGGCTCATATATGATCTGAAGTCCGTCCATACACGGCTGGTAGGGAACACGGCTCTGTATGCGGGAAGTCCTATATAGATATAATTATACGATATATCGGGAAACAAGCAAGCAATTTCTGTGTCTGTTTTGGAAATAGCCATTGTGTGTACTTCGCTCTTATGTTGTATATTTGTTTATTAGGTTGTGGATAATTTGTGTGTAAATAGGTGTATTGTTTGGCTTGCTTTTTGCCATGATTGTATACCAGCTGTAATAATAATAAAATTCCTGTGTTTAGTCTGCTGTGTTTTTCTGTCCCTGTGGACGGGGGAGTCTCCTGTGGACGGGGAGTCTCCTGTGGACGGGGGAGTCTCCTGCGGACGGGGGAGTCTCCTGTGGACGGGGAGTCTCCTGTGGACGGGGGAGTCTCCTGTGGACGGGGGAGTCTCCTGCGGACGGGGGAGTCTCCTGCGGACGGGGGAGTCTCCTGCGGACGGGGGAGTCTCCTGCGGACGGGGGAGTCTCCTGCGGACGGGGAGTCTCCTGCGGACGGGGAGTCTCCTGCGGACGGGGGAGTCTCCTGCGGACGGGGGAGTCTCCTGCGGACGGGGGAGTCTCCTGCGGACGGGGGAGTCTCCTGCGAACAGATCTCTAAGCTGCCCGTAGACATGAGATGACAAACTCGGGGACGCATGTTGAGATGTGCCCACTACAAAACACTCGGCGATCGTATTCAGAATGTTTATTCATCATTTAGTTACGTAATTGCATTTCCGTGCCAGTCATATCACATCCACTGTTTTTAGTCCTGATGAAGGGGAAGGCATGAAATGCGTGGGCTTTACTTCTACATCTATGAATGTGTATTTCATATAAGATCTGTGAGTGTTTTGGACCTTTTGTACTGGGCGCACCTCAACACATATCAATGATGTCATCTGCTGCATGCTCTCCGTATTGTGATCAGGAAAGCGGCAGCCCGAGACCGGGACAAGGTGCGTCCAACACTGTACCTTCATGACTCACTAGTCCATTTCAAAGGAAGCCTCACTTCACATTAGACATGTGCAATTCGTTTAGTTTCTAATTGTTTTTTTAAGGGAAATTCGTTAATTCCGAATTTTCGTATTAACACATTTTTTATTTCCGAATTTTTGTTTTTCCAAATTTTTCAATTTCCGAAATTTCGAATTTTCGTATTTCCAAAAATTTGTATTTGCGAATTTCGGAAATTTGGATTTTCGGAAATACGAAAAATTTTCTTTTTTAATTTTCAAATTTTTTAATTTTCGAAATTCCCAAATTTTTTTTTTTTTCTAATATCAGAAATTTGGGGCCAGATTCATAAAGAATTGCGGCGGCGTAACGTATCGTCTCTAGGTTACACCGCCGCATATTTTTAAGGCGCCAGTGCCTGATTCACCAAGCATTTGCGTTTAAACTTACGGCGGTGTAACGTAAAGCCGTCCGGCGCAAGCCCGCCTAATTCAAATGGGGCGTGTACGTGTACCATTTAAATTAGGCGCGCTCCCGCACCGAACGTTCTGCGCATGCTCCGTTAGGAAATGTCCCGACGTGCTTTGCGCGAAATTACGGCGCCCCAACGTATTGTTTGAACGGCGACGTGCGTAACGTATTCCTGGACGTCATAGGAAAAAAAATTGAAATTTGACGTGGGAACGACGGCCATATTTTAACATGGCTGGTCTAAAGTTAAGCCATGAAAAAGCAGGCTTAACTTTGCGACGGGAAAAAACGACTTGCGACGACTTAACGCACATGAGTACCTTCGTGGATCGCCGTAAAAGCTAATTTGCATACCAGACGCTGGAAAACTACGCGAACTCCACCCAGCGGCGGCCGAAGTATTGCAGCCTAAGATCCAAAGGCGTCTTAGCCGGATCTTAGCCAAAAGCCGTCGTATCTTGTTTGTGAATCACAAATTAAGATACGACGCGGCAAATTTTAAAATACGCCGGAGTATCAGTAGATACTCCGGCGTATTTCTTCTGTGAATCTGGTCCTTAGAATATTCAAATTTTTTCAATTCTCGAATTCCCGAAAATGTTTTTTTTTGTTTCATTCGTTTTTTTCGGAAATTTCTTTTTTTCCGTTCTTTTCTTTTTTGGAAATCTGAAAATTCGGAATTCCGAATTTCCCAAAAAAGCAAAAAAAACCGAATAAAACGGAAAAAAATATTTTTTTGATTTTCATGAATTTCCGAAAAAAGGAAAAAAAAGGAAAATAACATAAACGAAAAAAACGAATTTTTTGGCAGTGCACATGTCTACTTCACATCAGGCCCATCAGAGCCAATGAATCACTTTTACGGTTCCAGATCGCACACACTCATCATACACATGAGATGGAACTTAAAGCTGAACTTCAGTAATTTTTTCATCTTTCCGTCTATTAAATCTTCTGCCCTTGTTTTAACTTTGGATAGTAATTACCTTATACAGCCCACTTCCTGTTTCTTGTCTGGTCATTAGCCTAGGCTTATGACATCATGCACAGCTCTCTCTCTCACTCACTCTGGTGAGAGTTTGCCAGGAAGGAAGGGGAGATGAGTCATAAGAGGGCCAATGAGAGCTGGAGGTGTGTCTGTGTAAATCCAAGACGTGAACAGGCAGTAGCTTCAGCTGCCCACAGTTAAAATAGTTGCAGACAGACTCTGTGGAGGGAGATTTCTGCAGCATATTTGGCAAGTACAGAATCCCAGTATATATAAAATAATACGCAAAGTGGTTGGAGGGAAGCTTCAGAATGGCAAAGATGTTTTTATTACAAATTATGTTAGCAGACTGCAGTTCCTCTTTAAAGCGGTATGTCACCCAAAAGGCGATGTTGCGCTCTTACTCCCCCCTCCCCCTTTACATTTTCCACTTTTTTGGGGGGGGGGGTGAGGGAGCGGGGTACATGATTTTGACAGGCACTCCCTCCCCTATATCTGGTCACTTCCCCCACAGTCTTCTGGGACAAATCGCAAGGCCCCAGAGGATTAGGGGACCAAGTGGTTTAACCACTTCCCACCCGCCGTATGCAGAATGATGGCCAGCAAGTGGTTCTGTTATCCTGACTGGGCGTCAAATGACATCCAGCAAGATAACATGCTGGCGCACGCCCGCGGTGGTTCGCGGCAAGTGTGGCGTGTCAGTCTGACACCCCACATCTCCGATCGTGATATGAAGCCTCTGTCAGAGGCTTCATACCATGTGATCCGCTGTGGCCAATCACAGCTGATCATCGTGTGATCCAGGAAGTGCCGCTAAACGGCATTTCTCGGTTCGCGCTGACAGGGAGAGCCAATCGGTGGCTCTCCCTGTCAGGGGGGGTCTGTGCTGATAATCAGCACATTGATTATCAGCAAGCCCCCCCTCAGTTGTGCAAATCACCTGTCAATCAGATCCCAGCAGTGTCCCAACAATAAAGTGTGCCAGTGTCCTCCACAGTGCCAATCAGACCCCACCACAGTGCCAATCGGTGCCCAGCAGTAACATCTGTCAGTAATCTATCAGTACCTCATCATCAGTGCCACCTGTCAGTGCCCATCACAGCCACCTGTCAGTGCTGCATATCAGTGCCGCCTATTGGTGCCCATCCGTGCTGCATATCAGTGCCCAATAATTCTACATATCAGTGCCCGTCAGTGAAGAGGAAAACAACATTTAGGCCGGATTCACACTTGTGCGGTGTGAATTTCAGGGAGATGGGAGGGGGAGGGGGGAAGTGTATTGAGGTGAATGAGAGAAATCCTGAAGAGAAATGAACACCTCTGCGAATCAGATGCGTGCCCATAGAAGATAATGGGCCTGAATTCGCACCTGAGCCGCACCGCAATGCCTAGAAAACTCACACGTTTTTTCAGCAGTGCGAAGGCATCGCACATATGTGAACCAGCCTCATTGAAAACAATGTATTTTATAATGTTATGCAAATTGGATGCGGTTTAAGCCGTAACCAATTCGCATAGGTGTGAATCCGGCCTTAATGACAAAAACTTAGAATTTATTTATTTATTTATTTTAACAATTTTGGCCTTTTTTAGTTTGTATAGCAAAAAATAAAACCCCCAGAGGTGATCAAATGCCACCGAAAAAAATCTCTATTTGTGGGAAGAAAATTATAAAAATGTAGTTTGGGTACAGTGTTACCATTCAAAGTGTGACAGCGCTGAAAGCTGAAAATTGTCCTGGGCAGGAATGGCCGAAAGTGCCCGGTATTGAGGTGGTTAATCACTTGACCTCCGGAAGAATTACCCCCTTCCTGACCAGGCCATTTTTGCGATTCGGCACTGCGTTAATTCAACTGACAATTGCGCGGTCATGCGCTATAAACAAAAAAACACCAACAATTTTTTAAAAATATATATATATTTATTTATTTTACTTTCTGCTATAAAACATCCAATAAAAACAAAATGTAAAAAAAACGAATTTCTTCATCAATTTGGGCCAATGTGTATTCTACAGATTTTTGGTAAAAAAGATTACTCCCCATAACGTGTGCCAAAATGTACAAAAACAGCTCAAGCTGCGAAAGGTTTCATTTCCTTTATACTGTAATAACTTCGGGATTGAGTTCAAAATACAATCGTTTGGCAGTTTCAAAAGTCCAGGATTTTTTTTAGAACACCGTCTAGTTAGTAGAACCCTTTCACAACCGCAGCCAATCATAGGCCGCCTTCGTATCTGTTTAGGCGGACTCTAGCACAGCCTCAGCCAATCACAAGTACATAATGCTAGTTTTGCACATCTGAGCGGAGAGGGGTCTGGCTGCGGAGTGGAGCTCTACGGTTGACAGGAAGCATGTGTCCTCCACTCCACCTATTCTTTTTTTAGGCCACATGCTTCCTGTCAAACGTGGAGCTCCACTTGCCAGACTCCCTCCCTTGTCTCAGCGTGCTTGCTGATTGGTAGGAGGCGGGATCGGTGTAAGGGCGGAAATGTCTTGCTCGTAGAGGTGTAGTGCTGGCGCGGCTGTACAGTGCACCATAGAGATGGCCGGAAGTGCGGCTTGAGTGGACACACTTGGTTTATTCTGGGTCAGTACAGCTTGTTTATCGTTATTTTAATTTAAATTACGTGATATGTTTAATGTGACGCAACATAGAAGAGCTCAGCTTATTGTTCAGAGGACGACAATGGATGTCATGTGAAGGGGGCCTGACAGTTTAGTGGGGGCGTTATGTGAAGGTTACTACAGTGACTGTATAATGGGGGGGGGGAATGTGCAGGGGGGCTGAGGACTGTGAAGGGGGGCTAAAGACAGTAATGGGAGGGGGGGGGGTTATGTGAAGGGGGGCTGAGGACAGTAATGGGAGGGGGGGGGGGTTTGTGAAGGGGGGCTGAGGACAGTAATGGGAGGGGGGGGGGTTATGTGAAGGGGGGCTGAGGACAGTAATGGGAGGGGGGGTTATGTGAAGGGGGGCTGAGGACAGTAATGGGAGGGGGGGTTATGTGAAGGGGGGCTGAGGACAGTAATGGGAGGGGGGGTTATGTGAAGGGGGGCTGAGGACAGTAATGGGAGGGGGGGTTATGTGAAGGGGGGCTGAGGACAGTAATGGGAGGGGGGGTTATGTGAAGGGGGGCTGAGGATAGTAATGGGAGGGGGGGTTATGTGAAGGGGGGCTGAGGATAGTAATGGGAGGGGGGGTTATGTGAAGGGGGGCTGAGGATAGTAATGGGAGGGGGGGTTATGTGAAGGGGGGCTGAGGATAGTAATGGGAGGGGGGGTTATGTGAAGGGGGGCTGAGGACAGTAATGTGAAGGGGGGCTGAGGACAGTAATGGGAAGGGGGGCTGAGGACAGTAATGGGGGGGTTATGTGAAGGGGGGCTGAGGACAGTAATGTGAAGGGGGGCTGAGGACAGTAATGGGGGGGTTATGTGAAGGGGGGCTGAGGACAGTAATGGGGGGGGGGGATGTGAAGGGGGCTAATGACAGTAATGGGTGTTGATGTGAAGGGGGGCTAACAGTTTGGGGGGGGGGAATTATGTGAAGGCTACTAGCGACTGTAATGGGGGGGGGGGGGGGGGGGCTTAGGACTGTGAAGGGGGGGGCTGAGGACAGTAATGAGGGGAGGGGGTTATGTGAAGGGGGGCTGAGGACAGTAATGAGGGGAGGGGGTTATGTGAAGGGGGCTGAGGACAGTAATGGGGGGGGGGGGGGGATGTGAAGGGGGCTGAGGACAGTAATGGGGGGGGGGGGATGTGAAGGGGGCTAACGACAGTAATGGGTGTTGATGTGGGGGGGCTGACAGTTTGGGGGGGAATTATGTGAAGGCTACTAGCGACTGTAATGGGGGGGGGGTGATGTGAAGGGGAGCTAAGGACAGTAAAGGGGGGTTATTTGTAGGGTGCTGATGACAGTTATGGGGGGGGGGGGTGATGGGGGCTTAGGACTGTGAAGAAGGGCTGAGGACAGTACAATGGGGGAGGGTGATGTGAAGGGGGATTGAGAACACTGCAGTGGAGGAGTGCTGAGGCCGCCACCATTGCTAGGGGGTGATTGATGTGAAGGGGAGAGAACTGTGATGTCATGGGGGGGGGGCCTGATGTAATAACATAATAAGCTCTCCTACCTGCAGAAACCCAGGGAAAGAGGTTACGACTTAAAAAAAAAATATATATATATATATATATATATATATATATATAAAATGTTTTTCCAGTACATAATACTAAAGTAGATGCTTGATTTATTTTTTTATTATTAAAATAATAAATACATCATACTTGGCTGCTTACCCTGATTCTCCTCTTCTCGGACCCCCCTCTGGAGCTCCTGGCCCCCATAGCAAGCCGCTTACTATAGTGGGCACTCATGTGTACTCGCTTCCGATGTATCAGCTGGAGGGATGAGACAAACCATTTAACACTGACAGGGATGCTTACAGTGATCAGCTTTTATTTATTTATGTAAAACCCTTATCCAAAAACGGGGGGGGGGGGGGGTAAAAAATAGTTGCTGTAACTAATTATAAAGCAGTAGCTGGAGTTTGGCTTTAATTTGTTGGTGTAGCCCCCATCAACCCCCCCCCCCCCATAACTGTCATCAGCACCCTACAAATAACCCCCCTTTACTGTCCTTAGCTCCCCTTCACATCACCCCCCCCCCCATTACAGTCGCTAGTAGCCTTCACATAATTCCCCCCCAAACTGTCAGCCCCCCCCACATATCTAACCCCCCCCCCCCCCAGACTGACATTCCTGCTGTCCAGAGATGTGTTTGTTGCTGCTTCATCCAGAGTTGGGGCACTAATGCAGCCACCACATCTAATAATTGGTAAACTGCAATATATATATATATATATATATATATATATATATATATATCTCATTTTTGGTAATGAATTGAATATCACTGTTGATATACATTTTCCTCCTCAGTTTGTGAAGGAATAGAAGGGGTATGATAAATGGAACAGTGATGTGAATAACCTGATATTGAATGCACTCCTGTGACTGACATAAACCAGTGTTCAAAAAAGACTAGAAAACCTTTTAATATATATAAATCACTAGGAGCGGATGGTTTGGCCCATGTGTGATGATTTTTTATTCACTCTTCTGATTCTCGCTATTCCAGCGTTCTGCAGCAGCCATGAATCGGCCATTCTTGTCGCATTCCTCGTACCATGACGGGAAAATGAAGTCAAAGAAGAGAAGTCACAAGGAGAAATATCGGCTGAAGTGTCTGCGGCTCCGACGACTGGCGAAAACCATGGTGTTTGTGAGTGTGGTGTTCCCACATATTACTCATCACGTCACCGCCATCCTATATAAAAACTGGTGATCTGTTCCAGAGGGAGCAACCAATCAAATGACAGATCTTATATTGCTAACCTGTGCTTGCAGAATCGGGGGTGGATTCCTACTGACGGGGGGACGACGACGACGCAGTCCCCCCGTGAGCTGTATTGGATTTCCACCAGACATATCGTTTGGTGTTGAGGCCAAATAATTACATTTTAGTCTCATCTGACCACATTAAATGCATCTTGAACATTCTGAGGCCACCGGGAAAAATATGTTGGGGTCAGATGAGACTAAAATTTAATTATTTAAGTCTAGATGTGCAAAGTTAGTAGAGACATATCTCAATAGACTAAAGGCTGGAATTAAAGCAGAGTTCCACCCGAAAGTGGAAGCTCTACTTTTCTGCCCCCCCCCCATATTTGTCACCTTTTGGGGGAAGCAGGTACCTGTTTTTTGACAAGTGAGACTGTGCCGGGGTGATTCCCCTTCCTCTGCCGCTGGGCCCCAGTTAGTGCAGGGCGCTTCACACATGCGCAGTAGAGAGCTGGCTGTGAAACTGAAAAGGCTTCACAGCTGGTTTCCCTTACCACGAATGGCAACAACGGCACCCAAGAGCTGATTGAAAAATTGGCTGGGGAGCGGACATCGTGGGATCCCGAGACAGGTATGTCCTAATATTAAAAGTCAGCTACTGTATTTGTAGCTGCTGACTTTAATTTTTTTGGTGGGGGGCTGGACCTCCTCTTTAAAACACAAGGTGGTTCAACAAAATACTGACATAAGGGGGTGATCCTTTTTCCAACTCATTCATTCTGTTTTTTATCTTTTTCTGACATGTTGGTTTTATATCTTTCACTTGGATGTTATACGTTGCACTAGTAAATACAGCTGTATAGAACAAAAACTGTCTGTCTTAAAGTGGAGTTCCACCCATAAATATAACATTACATCAGTAGTTTAAAAAAAATGTCATTAGTCCTTTACGAAAACATTTTTTTTTTTTAGATGCCTTCAAAGTGTTGTTGCTAGGCAGAATAGTTAATCTTCCCACTTCCTGCACCTAGGTGCTTAATGCTTCCTAACCTATACCGCACAGACTCCTGGGAATGTAGTGGGTGTAACTTTCCAGGAGTCTGTGCATTCCCCAGTCTCAAAGAATCATGTGACTTGGACAGCACAGGTGCTGAAACCTGATCTGATACTGCTTGTGCAGCACTGAGCATGTGCAAGATTTGCAAGGCTGAAATCCAGGAAGTCATACAGTTTGGCTTCATGATGCCCACACTTAAGATGGCCCCATTCAATTTCTATTTTATAAAGTGTCTAAATGCTGTAACAACCTAACAAAACGGACCTTAGTTTACAGACTAACTTTACTAGAATACATTAAGCTTGTGCATTACAGGGGTATTTATATTTAAAAAGTGAATTTGTGGCCGGAACTCCGCTTTAATATCAGGCTACAAAGCAACAAAATGTGATTATTTAAAAGGGGGGTGATTTATTTTCTATACCCTCTGTATACTGCAGTGTTGTACAGAAAAACACTGAACCAACCACATCAGTCTCTGTACTAGAGGGGCTTACACTCTATTGTCCCACCACAGTGACACTTTATTATTATTCATGCAAATAGCACTGTCATATACCACAGCGCTGTACCGAAAACACTAAACCATGTACCTCTGCATCAGAGGAGCTTACACTCTAATGCACCATCCACAGACTATTATTATACATTTACATACTATAGTACTATACAGAGAATGCTGAGCCAGTCACATCAGTCCCTGCATCAGAGGAACTTGCACTCTAATGTCCCCCCACAGTTTATTTAATTTCTGCTGCAGTGGGACAGTCTTGGTGTTCACAGTTCAGTAATGTGTGTTTTTTTTTTTTTTTTTATCTTCTTATCCTGTACAGGAAAACGCAGCACTCTGTGATGAAGTCGCACGTGTCGAAAGTAAATTTGTGCAAGCAAAAGAAGAGAGAAGGTGAATTTTTAGTTCTAGCTCCATTTTTCTCTGTGATATGGTTTCCAATGGGTGTAAATGCACAACTACCTGAAAACCATCCCCTTCACAGTGTGGGCAGAGCATGGCCTAAGGAACACCCTGGGTGCCATATTGCTTCCAGCAGCCTTGTAAATATATACTAAGGGAATTTGACCTGCCCAACGCGTCTTTTCCAGTACTTACAACTTTGACACGCCATTGCCGCGCAGGCCAGGACCTCCACATGGGAGCTCACTAGACCGGTGGTGCTTCCGCAGCTGGCTATATCATCATCCAGGAAGGGACAAATTTTGTCTCTGTATAGCTCCCTTCTTTGTCACGTCTCTAAGGCGATGACTTTGAGTTGTAGAGCTGGCTGGGGAGACGACATAGGACATATTTCTGACGAGGAGTGGGACGCAATACTGGGCAATGTTCTTGGGGTGTCGCTCTTCTCGGCTCAGAAGCTCACCCAACTCTTCATCATACACCGTACATATCGCACTCCTGAAAAGTTACATAAATGGCACAGAAGAGATGACCCGCTCTGCGGGACACTTGTACATATGCTTTGGTGATGCCCGAAATTGCAACAATACTGGGCTGCGGTGATGGCCACTATTAATAGCATATGGAACCTTAACCTTAAGACTGATCCTAAACTCTGTCTGTTGGGCTGGCTAGATGAGGAATTATATACACAACACATGTTCATTGCCATTATTAGGGTCCTGTTTTTGGCTAGGAAACTCATTGCCAGAAAGTGGTTGTCTGCAGTAGCCCCTACACACTCAGAATGGATTGCATCTGTAAACGATTCTCTTATTAGGGAACAACTCGCATACAAACACCAGGGTAGTCCGGGGAAATTTGAAAATATCTGGGATCCCTGGTTAGACGTCTCAGGTCTGGCACTGTTGCGACTTGTACAAAATAGAATTTTGGGGGGCAGACCCGCACCAGCTACTACATCACCCTAGTTGGTTATATTAGATGGGAACCAATTGAGCTAGAGAGAAGGAGAGGAGCCAGCAATACTCCCACACTGTCTCCCAGAGGGAGGCCAACATATATTTACAGGGCCCTGCGGAGATAGATTGTTTTTTGTAGGTTTTACCCAAAAGTTAAATGTTTATGACCAATTTAGGCCGCCCCCCCATGTTCTGGGGAGATTGGCACCCTGTTCTGCTTCATGGTCCCGTTCGGGTCGGCAGCAGAGTAGAGGAGAGTGCAACACGTAATCTACACAGGGTCCTAGATCCTACGTACACGGCTGATTCATGTACCACTGAATAATTGTCTTTAGACGTATATGTTGGAACAAATGCTATACTGGAGTGTATGGTTATGCTGTTTGGATATTTGTGTGTCCTCAATGATATGTTGCTTTTAAAAAAATGTATAATATATTGCGCTACCTTGTAATACACAAACAAAAAAGGCAGCCAACACAACAAAGGAAAATTTGTGACAGAAAAAAGAAAAAAGTGCAGCGCCAATGTGAAAAAGCTTTTGTTTGTTTTTTGTAGCGCATTGGAAAATGTATTTGTGTTTTTTTGTGTCTGTTTTTTAATAAAAATTATCTGATTTTAAAAAAAATATACTAAGGACTGCACAGACTCTGAAAGTATCCTTGTGTCTTAATAGGAGGACCTGTAGGCACTGAGCAATAAGTGTGAGATTATGTATGTGTATATAATCCTCAATAGCTAAAGCTGTGATCCTAAAACCCAGTCTTATGAAGCATCCATTTTCCCCATTCAGGTTTCTATTGAAAAGGTTCTTGCAGCTTCAAGCGTTAGGTGAAGATGATCGGCCCACTACGCATAGTTCCAGCTTGTCGCTAAGTTTTGACATGCCGAGCATGAGTGATGGGAACCTGGACATGAGCCTGCCCAGTGTGTCGGACAATGGATTGGGGAAGAAGCTGAAAAAGGACAAGAGAGAAAAGGGCAAAGAGAACAAATCAGAAGGTGAGTTCTGGGCACCATAGGCTGGCTAATTTCTTAAAGCAAAACAAAGTCACCTACTCCACAGGGCTGTAGTACTAAGTGTCATTTCTGTCCACTGCCTTGTTCCTGCTATCGGTATGAATCACTTCTGACAGAGGAGGGACCTCCAGCTGATTGACGGCATCAGTCATGTTTCTGTGTGTTGTGTGAAGTTGTGTGCATCTCCTTCAATCCTATCGTCTCTCAGTGCTCTCCTCACTGATGTAACTTCATCTTCCCGCCCCCTGCTTTTAGGAGCTGAGAGATCTTGTGTAATTTTAGCACTTTGAATAGATGTAGAGGAAAGACTGCTGTAAACAGGTACAACTTGGAGGATTTGTTTCATTTCTGTGTATCACCTGAGGCCAGTCACTTCACTGGATGTGAGGGTTTACATCCACATTAAGACTGTCGGCAAATTCAAAAGTGCCTAATAATAATCAAGAGCAACTAAGCATGTGCAGAGCAGAGTGAGACAGTTTATTACTGGATTTTAAAGTAAAGTTCTGCCTAAACCTAACCGACTAGCCTGTTAATTGGGAACTAGCTAAATGTCCAGCAGTCTATTTAAGAACTCCTAATTGAGTCAGGTGTGCATGGCAGAGAGCTGTTCAAATTGGTGCACAGTAGTTCCTGCACTACTTTTGGCGCTTTCGGGTGCGACTTGCATAGACACCTGTGCATGAAGTCGCACAGATGTCAGCAAAGTCGCAATGACATGTGGTAGTCACGTCCCTTCACGTCACAAACCCCCCCCTGCTGTCGTCTTGGAAACGGTGTTCCCGGGAGAGAGCGGGGACCAGTGACTGCGTGCCGCGCACTCGCGTATGCGCACTAGGGAACCGGGCAGTGAAGCCGCAAGGCTTCACTTCCTGATTCCCTCACCGAGCATGGCAGCGGCAGTATCCGAAGACCGAACGATTACTCGTCCTCATCTGCCGACTTCGCGGGCACGCTGGACAGGTAAGTGTTAATTTTTTAAAAGTCAGCAGCTGCAGTATTTGTAGCTGCTGGCTTTAAAAAATAAAATTCCGGGGGGGTCCTCTGCTTTTAAGAGTAAACAAAACAGTTGCGGTTGGTATCGGCGGCTACTAAAAAAAAAATATCGGTACTCTTTGATAAACAAAAAATGGTATCGGTGCATCCCTTGCGAGTATAACAATCATGCTCTGCTGCATACACAGACTGATTTTACCGTTTTTGGGTTTGGTAACACTTTTAAGGCTGGTTTCACACGTCCGGCTGCAGTTTGCAGTCGGGAGACTGGTGTGGTTTTGTTCACCAGTTCAGGTGCAATTCAGGTGTAGCTTTTTACTTGATTTTTGCACCTAAAATGGACCCAAAATTGCACAGGACCCTTTTCAGAAACGAACTGCGGCCCCCCCACCAGACATGTGTGAACTGGCTACATTGAAGCTGGTCTGATTCGCATGTTATCCGATTCGTATATATTTGAAATGAGCCTAAAGGCTTCAAAAAACATGCTGAAAGTGCTGCAAGTGCTTTGTAAAAGCTTGCTTTTTACACCGCTTATATAGAAGCTGAAGCCCACATGAAACAGGACTAATAATCAGCAGGGTGTGAAGATTCAAGGTGGAACGTTAGAAAAAAATTACATTCTGACACCACAAAGATTCCAGCACGTGGGCTGTTAAATGCAAAGATAAAATTATCCTTTTGAACTTTTATTACAATGCACACCCAAAAACGTCATTATGTTCTGTGTTTAGTGTAGTATTTATATATAAAAAAAAAAAAGAAGAATATAAAATTATATATATATATATATAAATTTTTTTTATATTCTTCTTTTTTTATTTTTTTTTATGTAATTTTACCCATAGAAGTTCAGCTAGGTAGTTATAACTGTTTGAAAACAGCAGTGCTTTCTTAGATGACAATACAAAAATAGTGGCTTGTTCACCTAAGACTCGGGTGATGGAAACACTTTACATGTATAGAAATTGAGGCCTGATGCACACTGGGTATAAAAAATGCTGCTTGTACAGGCATTTTTTTGTGTTTTTTCTTTCAGCCTGTAGAAGCAACTGACTGTCTGGATCTATGATTGTGAGCACAACTTGCTAACCAGAAATCTTAATTTACATTTACAGGTATAAAGAAATTAACAAAAAAGAAGAGGGCGACAGACGGGGCACCGCGCAGGTGGGTTCAGCCGATTCTCCTGGACCCGTGTGGACGGCCAGTCTTCCCCATTGTTATAGACGGTCTGACAGTTTACAGTCTGGGAGAGGTGAGGATCACTTCTAAATTGGGCGTACTATTCCTGTTCTAATAACAAACTTAAATTTGGGATTTTCTTTACTGTCTTCACCAGGAGTGAAAGTAAAAGACAGAAAGGTTGAGACTCCCTAACGGGGACACAAAGCAATAAAAACCTGGTAGTTGCTCTAATATCGCTCTACTCATGCAAAAAAAACGAAGAAAGAAAATTGGGCTTTAGTTATACTTTAAAACCAAACCTTCTTCCTTTTTTATTTTTTTTTATTTTTTTTAAGTTACATTTTGCTTAAATGTATATTCTGATATGGAGTCCCCTCTGCTTCAGTCAATACTGTTTATATAATTTCAGAAATAACACATTGATGTTTTTACACCAGATTGTATCCGACCGGAGCGGTTTCCACGACAGGAGCGCCATTTATCCTGTGGGTTTCTGCAGCACAAGAGTTTATGCCAGCATGCGTAACCCGGAGCAGAAATGTCTATATACATGTCAGATCAAAGATGGCTGGACAAGGCCTCAGGTGACCAATTTACACTTTTCTGTTGGATTTAAATTGTGACATTTGTATTACAAAGTATGAAGCATTATAATACAAAGTGCCCACTTGCCAAAAAGCATTGTACAGCATGTTACTGACACAATGGGAGATGTTTATAAAGCTCGCCTGTACTAATAACTGGACAGTTCGTGGATTGGCTACTGTTAAAATGCAGTGAAAATACAGATGGCTGCTGAAGGACAATGAAGAATAGTCACTCGTAAACAAGGATGGATACCATAAAGATTTCAGATTATGATGCTGACATCCTCTAGAAGACTTCTATCTAGACAATAAATTAAACTTTCTTTTCAGCACTCAAACGTTCATAAAAAGAGAAACTAAAATCAGTCTAAAATCATTTATTTTGTCTGTTAAAACCCTGTAGATTAAGCATCCATTTTCTTTAAAAGAACATTTGTGCATCCAGGTAAGAAGGTTCATACAAATACCACCTTGGCATGCAAAACAGCATTCTCTTGCTTTTTTACAAATATGTGTATCAGATTTTGGGGTCAACACGTTTCGTGGAACAGGTTGACTTCTTCAGTGACCTGATGTGTACTGCTACCCACAAATATGGAAGATCAGGCGGTACTTTTTTGATGTTTTGAGCGCTGAAAATAAAGCCATGTTGTTTGTCTGGACATAAATGTACAATTGTGGTCGATAGAGACTCTTCACATGGCTGATTCTCTCAGAAGTCCTTTGTGGATCATCGGTGTGTATCCAATATATGTACAACCACAGGAGGGGGCACTTCCATGCGAATGGAAAATGATGGTTTAAAAATGTGTTATATATATATATATATATATATACACATACACATACACACACACACTCTATATATATATATATATATATATATATATATATATATATATATATATATATATATATATGTGTGTGTGTGTGTGTGTGTGTGTGTGTGTGTGTGTGTGTGTGTGTGTGTGTGTGTATATATATATATATATATATATATATATATATATATATATATATATATATATATATATATATATATATATATAAATTTTATTATTTTTTTTGTAGGAATAAATCCACACACTTAATCCCTGAAGGCACAACTGTGTAAGCGTTTATGCAACATCTAAACCAGAAAAATATCTCTCTTCTGTTCCCCCAGTTTGAGATCGTCCCTGAAGATGACCCCCAGAATACGATATCTGGTAGCTCGGCTGTAGAATGTCACAATGCTTTACTGAAGAGCATCGGAGCTGTGCGGTGAGTGCACTCTACTTCCAGATCTGTCTTTTACTGCAGGAGCTAGGGGTAATGGGCTCTACCGCCAGCAGGGAGCAGCAGGTATCCTCCGTCTGGGAGCTCTAGGTAATGAACTCTCCCACCAGAGGGGGAAACTGGTATCTGAAGGCCTTCTCTAACTTTATTTGAAATAGTTCCATAATCCATCAGGCTAATATTCTTTCAGTGTCCCGTTCCGGTCACTGCACAGGAATTGAAGGAGAATCTAAGAGACATGTGCTCTGCCGAAAAAAAATTGTTTTAGTTTCATTCGTTTTATTTTGTTTTTCAGGTCATTCGTTATGATCAAAAATCCCAAAATTTGAAAATAAGAATGAAGATTCTAAAGAATGAAAATTCCAAATAATAGCTACCGTATATACTCGAGTATAAGCCGACCCGAATACAAGCAGAGGCACCTAATTTTACCACAAAAAAAATGGGAAAACTTATTGACTCGAGTATAGGCCTAGGGTATCCATCTGCATGCCTCACTGTGCCCATGCCTCACTGTGCCCATGACTATACTGACGTTTAACATGGGAGTCTATGGAAGGGGTGCCTGGCTTTGAAAAATATGTGCTCTCCAGCCGTAAGTCCCCCAGACAACAAATTTTGCACACTTGTAGAGGAGAAATGGGGCTACATGTGTGCCAAGTTCTGGTGCCGGGTCCCCAAAGTCTGGGAGATCAGGCGCAAAAAAGTGACTTGAGTATAAGCCGAGGGGGGCATTTTCAGCACAAAAAAAATTTGCTGATAAACTCGGCTTATACTCGAGTACCGTATTTTCCGGCGTATAAGACGACTTTTTGGATGCAAAAAAATGCATCCAAGTCCGGGGGTCGTCTTATACGCCGAGGACAGTCTCCATGACTCCGTCAGGCTGTGGGCATCCATGCTTTGAAAGCCGCGCCTCCTCCTCAGACTGTGCCGTGATAGGCGGAACACAAATTTTCCCAGCGGGGCCTTTGTTTAGTGTTCCGCCTATCACGGATGCCTTCTCATCCTCGGACGAGAGGACATCCGTGATAGGCGGAAACACTGAACAGAGGCCCTGCTGGGAAAATTTGTGTTCCACCTATCACGGAACAGTCTGAGGAGAAGGCACGGCTTTTAAATCATGGATGCCCGCAGCCTGGAAAACAGAATCTACAAAAAAATAAGGTAGGGAGATTGTCTTGGCCGGCATAGTGGGGGCGAGTGATGGCACAGTGGGGGCAAGTGATGGCACAGTGGAGGCATGTAATGGCACAGTGAGGCATGTAATGGCACAGTGAGATTTGAAAAAAGCCTGTTTCTGTCAGCGGTTGTTCCCGTCACCCCTCAGCTTCCAAAAAGACTAGTAGGAAGGGGGTAGTCTTATACGGCGAGTATATCCCAAAACCCCCAAATTTCCTGGAGAATTAGGGGGTCGTCTTATACGCCGGTAGATACGGTAACTAACAACTAACTATTAAACTATAGTTATTGGAATTTCCTTTCAATTTTGGCTGTTGGTCAACATAGCGGATATGAATTTATCCAAAGTTACAAATTATCCGAAATAACGAATGCTTCATCTTAACAAATGGAAAGAATTAATAATAAAACATTTTTAATATTATTTATTATTAATTTGTTAAGTTCCATTCGTTTAGATGCGGCATTTGTTATTTTGGATAGATTCGTATTCGTTATATTCACTAACACAAATTTGAAAGGGACATTCCAATACCTATAATTTAATGGTTAGTAATAGTTCAGATTTTCGCATTCTTATTTTCGGATTTTGAATATTCAAATTTAAAAATATATGAAAAAATTAGTTACATGGGTTTTTGTTAATTTGGATATTTCCGAATTAGTGAATTTGTCTAAATTTGTTAAACAAATTCAGGAACTAAACTCATTGCACATGTCTGTTTCCTACAGAAAGCAATGGCGGCTCCTGCTCTGTCATTGCTGCTACCTTGAACTTCTGGTCTTCACAGGAAAGAGTTAAGTGGACAGTGCAGTCTCCAGTCCATCTGTTAATTTGGAAAGGGGAGGAGCAGCAAGGGAGTGCCTTACCAAGCTAGGTTATGGTGCTGCGTGTTTCTGTTGATGCACACAGTGTAGGGAGTTACAACTCTAGTCCCTGCATGCAAAATAAACTGCTTACTCAGCAAGTGATTAGGTGCACTGCTGAGGGTTTAAAATCACTTAAATGTATAGTTCCATTTATGTGTTTCCATATCTGCAGTTTTTTATGATTCTGATGTTATGTGGAAGGAACTTGACATTAAATATTTAAATTTCCCAGCTGGCGCTGAGCGTATTCTGAATCTGCTGTAAGTTGCACTGTGCAGACAGCTAGTAGCGCTTGTGTTCCATACATTAGGGGGCTCTTTGATGCAGATCCCCCAGTAAAATCCACAAATGTGCACAGAGCCAGAAAGGAACAAATTCAAAGTGAAGAATCCAGAAATATGATTCTAGATGACAATAAAAATGAACTTTGCTCAGTAAATGTTTGTGGCTCACCATGCTGCTTTTCTCTGCAGAGGACGGAGGGTCTCCGCTCCAGAAAATGCCGGGCCGTACTTTTTTGGGTTTGCGCACCCCACCATTCAGAACTTAATACAAAGCTGCCCTGGAGCTCGCAAATGCTCAAGGTGAGATTTATATACAATTTCTATATACAGAAACCATCATGCTGTTTGTAAGGGTGAGAAGGGACAAAGGAGAAAGACGGGTTGTATTTCTGCCCGTAGATTTCAGAGTCCGTGCTGCGTGAGATAGCGATCTAATTTATCAGAAATGGGCTCTGTCTTTCACTTTGGTTTTTCTTGAGTTTTATTGAATAGAGAAGGAAAGAGTTAAAATTCTTAGGCATTTTTTTTTTTTTTTTTTGTCATGGCCATCCATTGCTGGGGCATTTCCCTTAAAGCGGTGGTTCACCCTAAATAACAAGTTTCTACCATAAAATCCAGCATACTAGCGTGAGCGACAGTATGCCTTTATTTTATTTTTTTGCGCCGTGCTCACAGTTTAATCCCGTAGTTAAGTTTCAGACTCCATGATTGATGGTCGGCTATGGCGCGTCACGCTTCCCGAAAATAGCCGGAGTAGGACTCGGCTCTTCACTGCGCTATACGGCGCCTGCGTACAGGCTAGGAGCTGACTGCGCAGGCGCTGTGAAGAGCCGAGTCCTATTTCGGCTATTTTCGGGAAGCGTGACGCGCCATAGCCGGCCGTCAATCATGTTCCCCTCTGCATAGGAACGCCTACTCCTCGCGGGGAGTCTGAAACTTAACTACGGGATTAAACTGTGAGTACGGCGCAAAAAAATAAAATAAAGGCATGCTGTAGCTCACGCTAGTATGCTGGATGACATGGTAGAAAAAACAAAGTGGAAGTATTTTTCTCCAAGGTGCCTGCTCGTACCATCAGCAGAGACTTGAATGAAAAGGCAGGGTCCTGAAACATGTAGGTAGAGGTACTTTGCTCCAGGGTGCCAGCTCGTACCATTATCAGAGACTCTGTTGAAGATTCAGGGCTCTAAAACGTGTAGGTGGAAATACTTTGCTCCAGGGTGCCAGCTCATACCATCAGCAGAAAATCTGATGAAGAGGCAGGGTCCTGAAACGTGTAGGTGGAGGTACTTTGCTCTAGGGTGCCAGCTCGTACCATTATTGGAAACTCTACTGAAGAGTCAGGGCTCCAAAACATGTAGGTGGAAGTACTTTGTGCCAGCTCATGTAATTATCCGAGACTCTGATGAAGCGTCAGGGCCCTGAACTTTTAGGTGGATGTACTTTGCTCCAGGGTGCCAGTTCCAGAGACTCTAATGAAGAGGCAGGGCTCCAAAATATGTAGGTGGAGGTACTTTGCTTCAAGTTGCCAGCTCGGTCCCCATCTAGGATATTACATTCTGGATGAGTAGTGGCTGATTTTTATTTATTTTTTGTCCCGGATGATTTAATTTCCTTTATAGTCATGTTTTCCCACCACACGCTATCCCTCGTTTTGCTCTCTGGAAGTGGTAGTTTTTGCATCTATACAAAGGACCGGATATCCAATAGGATTTGATTTGCTAGGTTACACATTCTGATGAAGTGTCTTCTTTGTAAGTGCATGTTATCTATATTTATTGATAGGTGTTCTATCTGCACTATACAGTGTGCACTGTTTTTTTTTTTTTTACCCTCAGTAATGTCTTTGGGTATACAGTACATGGAGCATGGAAGGATGAGCAAACAGCCTAGGCACCAGTGAGGTGTGTTAATTTTGTTGGGTACAATTCAATCTTGTCATCTAATTGTTGTTTTTTCAGTTACGAGTGGGTAAAGTTTGAAGTATGGAAGCCGGTGGATGGGCCAATGCCGCAGGAGATTTATGAAAACAGCACAGCCGTAAGCTTTGAGACATTTCAGAGGCAATCCCTGGAGGAGATGAAACCAGATCATGTGTTATCAGGTAAGATGTCAGATGCCTGAGCACTATAAACTCACAGTGTACCCGCAGCAACTGCCCACTGAAAGACCTGAGAGCGCACAGCTGTACAGAGTTTTACCAGAACCCAAAGACACCCACAGATTGCACCTGTGGCTCTGCCAGTTTTATCTTCTGCTCCAGGGTTCATTTTGTTTAACCCTCCTGGCGGTATTCCCGAATCTGGCTCGGGGTAAGATATTTTTATACCAAGAGCGGTATCCCCGAGCCAGATTCGGGCTCGCCTCGCTGCAGCCAGAGACAAAGTTACTTACCTTGTCCCTGGATCCTGCCGCGCTGTGTGAGAGAACGGCGCCAAATTCAAAAAAGTAAACAAACAAATTACAGTATGCAATCTTATAGATTACAGTAATGTATGTAAAAAATACACACCCCCTTTGTCCCTAGTGGTCTGCCCAGTGTCCTACATGTACTTTTGTATAATAAAAACTGTTCTTTCTGCCTGCAAACTGTAGATTGTCCATAGCAACCAAAAGTGTCCCTGTATGTCAAAAGTGGTTTTAGAGCAGCTAAAAAACAGCGATAATAAATTATAATCACTTTCAGAATTGTGCGATAGTGATTTGTGGGGAAATTCGTCATAAAAAAAAATAAAAGTAATGACAGCGACAATTCTGCAACTGAGTACATTTCAGTGATTTTGAGTTGATTACATTATTAAATCATTTTTATTATAATTATATTATTATTTGTTATAATTATTTATTATATTATAATTTTGTTTTTCGTACGCGGGATGCCTACTAGACTCTTGTTTGGTCAGATTTAAGTGAGTTATTCCTAGGAATTACAGGCCTACAGTATAAAACGCCAAATTTCCATGCAAAATAATGGTACCGCTTTCAGCACCTAAAATGATCATACCGCCAGGGAGGTTAAATGGACATCGAAAATATTCTTGCTACTTTTGGTGTGTGTTTCTGCCTAGAAACTCACTCCTCCAGACTGATACCCATAGCATCTGTATTATTGCATAACTGCTTGCATTGGAGCTGAAGGCTGTGTAGAGGAGTGCTGGGGCTGCATGGTGCTGTAATGATTTCAAGAAGCTATGTACAGCACCCTGCCTGCCCCTCCCACCAGCCTTGATCTGCCTGCATTGCAAAGAGAAGCACAGAGACCGGTGATGACATCACTGGGTCTAAAATAAGGTATGTAATAAAAACATACAGGTTTTATTTAAAAATGTCTTCGGCTTTAATGAGATGGTAACTTATATTTCTGTTGATGCTTCCTCCATGTTAGTGAAAAGTTCTTGAATCTTGTTTTATGAAGTTTTTCTCTTTGCAGGAACGTTGGATCTTCCAGATATTCATGCCTCACATGATTACATCTCCACCTATCAGGAAATATTCCTGTCACCCCCACACATCTCCCGAGACATCCAGCAACTGAAGTCTTCCTCGTCCAGCCAGTACAGCCCATCTTGATCCCCTGAGGGCAATTTGTAAAGACTGTCACCCCAAGAAATGTACTATAATGTATATTTTCATCTTTTTTTTTTTTTTTTTATTTATTGAAATATTGTTTATAAACTGCAAACATGTTCTAAATTTTTTTTAACCGTCATACAAAATTTGTATTTCTTGTAGCTCATATCCATTACATGTTTAGGACTATTGGAATTGTACATGGTGAACTTTTGTAGTCTAGTTCAGTGGTCATCAATTCCTGTCCTCAGGGCCCACTAACAGGCCAGGTTTTATGTATTACCTTGGGGCGATGCAGATTAGAATAATTCACCTATGCATTTCAGTTATCTTGCAAACCTGGCCTGTTAGTGGGTCCAGGGTTGATGATCACTGGTCTAGATAAAGGAAAATGTCACTTTCACATAAAAAAAATATATATAAATAATAAATATATATATATATATATATATATATATATATATATATATATATACCATATTTGCTGGCTTATAAGACGACCTTTTGGATGCAAAAAAATGCATCCAAAGTCGGGGGTCGTCTTATACGCCGGATCTGTCTCTGTCAGGCTGCGGGCATCCATGATTTAAAAGCCGCGCCGCCTCCTCAGACTGTTCCGTGATAGGCGGAACACTCATTTTTCCAGCAGGGCCTCTGTTCAGTGTTCCGCCTATCATGGATGCATTCTCATCCTCGAACGAGAGGACGTCCGTGATAGGCGGAACGCTGAACAGAGGCCCTGCTGGGAAAATTAGTGTTCCGCCTATCACGGAACAGTCTGAGGAGGAGGCGCGGCTTTTGAATCATGGATGTCCGCAGCAAAAAATAAGGTAGGGAGATTGTCTTGGGATGGCACAGTGGGGGCATGTAATGGGATGGCACAGTGGGGGCATGTAATGGGATGGCACAGTGAGATTTGAAAAATGCCTGTTTCTGTCAGCGGTTGTTCTGGCTACCCCTCGGCTTCCAGACAGACTAGTAGGAAGGGGGTAGTCTTATACGGCGAGTATATCCCAAAACCAACATTTTTCCTGGAAAGGAAGGGGGTCGTCTTATACGCCGGCAAATACGGTATATATAAAGTTTTATCATGTTATTTAAAGCCCATCTATGGGTAAAAACAGTTTAAGGTCCCACTTACACCTGCCTTGCTTTTTGAAGAGTTATTCAGATCGCTCTTCAGCAAGCATTAGACAGGCAGTGAGAGGAGGTGTTGAATGAATGGGTATATATGTATATCTGTGTGTATGACTGTGTGTCCCAAGCGTGTCGAGATCCTACGGGGTAAAATGACCGCACCAGCCAAGCAGACACTGGCTGGAAAAAGCGCCTAGTAGCGATTCAGTTCGCATGTGTAGCTCTATACAAGTCATTCATTCAGGGTCAGGTTTCCCATCAATAATACATTTTAGATTGGAGTGCCTCAAGATTTTGCATTTTTTTTTTTTTAAAAAGGTGCCGCTAATAATAAAAGGTTGAGAAATGTGAAGTAAAAGTGGTTCTAAAGCCAGAAGGTTTTATTTTTTTACCCTAATGCAGGGATATGCAATTAGCGGACCTCCAGCTGTTACAGAACTACAAGCCCCCATGAAGCATAGCAAGACTGACAACCACAAGCATGACACCCAGAAGCAGAGGCATTATGGGACTTTTGCAACAGCTGGAGGTCTGCGAATTGCATATCCCTGCCCTAATGCATTAAGGTAAAAAAACCTTTGGCATGCAACTTTCCCACCCAGCCCCCCTTATACTTACTTGAGCTCAATCTTGATCCAGCAAGGTGCATAACAACAGTGACTCTCTTGGCTCTCTCTCCTCATTGGATAGAAAGGCAGCAGCGGGAGACATTTGCTCCTGCTGCAGTCATTTACAGCCAGGGAGGAGAGAGCATCAGTGGATACACAGAGCTGGTGATCTCTGCTGCCGTCAAGGGAGAGCGAGCGCCTTGCTAAGGGGGCACTTGGCAGGAGGGAGGGGACAGGAGCACTGGTGGGGGACCCAAGAAGAGAAGGATCCTTTGTGAAAAAACACTGCAGAGAGAGCAGGTAGGTCTGTAACATTTTTATTTTTTAAATATAACATAGTAGGTGAGGTTGAAAAAAGACAAGTCCATTCTTTGTGTGTCATTGTAGGTCATGTGTTGTCTTTTAGAATCACTTTAAAGTACAAGTGAGGTATCTGTCTCTATTGCACATTACATATGCAACAGCTTATAATTCTGCACTTATAAAACAAATAAGATGCCCTAAAGCTTGATCACCTTCATACTTTTTTGCAAAGCTTCTGCCCCCAGAGACAGGTCTACAAACTATATCTTCCAACATTCATAGCGCTATTTCTATGCAGAAGGGCTCCAGGGAATGTCGGCAGAGTTGAAGAATAGGTAATTAATGTGCATATTTGCTACAGTATATCACACAACCCAACATTACATGGCTGCCTCCTCCGGCTGTGGTTCATGAAACCTTTGGCAACAAGGTATTCAGGGAGGATGCAGATCTGTTTTCACCACTCCAAAGGAAATAAAAGAAAAAGGTAGATTGTGCGACTTTACAGTACATTTTAAAGGAACAAAGACACTGATCCACATTATCTTGTGTTGCTGCATGACATTGATATGCTTTATCTATAATTCTACTTTAAATAAACACACATTGTTCTACAAAAAAAAAAAAAAACACTTTAAAAAACATATAGAACATAAAGACGCTGATCTTTCTTCCATAGATTAGTTTCTGCTCACTATACTTGACATTTCTGTAAAAGATATAAAAAATAAAATTACTTCTCTTGTTATATAAAAAGTGAGACAAAACCGAACAAGTGGATTAGACTTCAAGTGATTTGTAAATTATTAAAATAATAAACATGTCCTACTTACCTGCTCTGTGCAATGGTTTTGCACAGAGCAGCCCCGATCATCTTCTTTCTCTGGGGTGCCCTGCCGGTGTTCCTGGCTACTCCTCTTGGGCTGGTGCCCAAAATTGAACGCCACTTTCTATGGGGGCATTCATGTGGGCTCTCTCCTGAGCTGCCCCGTCTGCATCTATAGACACAGGCAGTGTGACTTGGCCCTGCCCCCTGCTTTAGTCACAGAATTTGATTGACAGCAGTAGGAGCCAATGATTTTCACTGCTATCAATTTGCCCAGTGAGGAACGAGAGCCGCGGCTATATATTGTTGGTTCGAGATAATGCTTAGGTAAGTATGGGGGAGGGGTGGTGGGTCCTACAGCACCTTAATGCATAGAATGCGTTTTTGATTTGCTCTATTACATTACTTTCTATCTCCATTTTGTGAGGAAGAGCTCTAAGCACATCCAGAAAAATTCAGGAGAGATCCCCAGAGATGACTTTTCTGACATACGTTCCCTTTAAATCTTTTTTTTTATCTGGTTGTCTACTCCATCCTAACCTTTATCCTAAACCTCTAAAAAAAAATCCCTAGGATTTTTGGGGGTTGGAGGGTTAGGGTAAGTTTAAAAGTTAGGGTTATGTTTGGTTAAGGTTGAGTTAGGCTAGGGTTAGGTTTTGCAGGGTGTTTAGGGTAGGGTTAGGTTAGGTTTTCGAGTTAGTTTTTTATTTATTTATAGATGTGCAACAAATAAATAATAAATCATAGACATCTCATACATACCAACCAATGACATGGTACAAGGGGTACAGCAAGTAGGCAGATACATTCAATAAATAAATTAAAGTAAGGAGCACGTTAAAGTCAGCAATTATTCGGGGGAGAACCAAAGGAGCCTCCTGGGGTGACATATCTGGATCTAATCTGAAATACAAAGAAAGTCCTCCCAGAAGAGATTATCAATCAGGGAGGAATTTAAAAGGAGGTCCAGCTGGATTTTGGGTTTGTTAAAAAAAAAAAAAAAATTGTATTTTATGGTTGGAGCAGGTTAGGTTTTTTTATGATTAGGGTTAGGTTGGGATCAGGTTTTGTAGAGAGTGAGAGTTGTGCAAGGGTTAATAATAGGATTAGGCTTTTTATGGTAGGCTTAGGTTTGTTAGTCAGTATAATCCATTATTAATTTCGGGTGGAGTGACTATAAAACCTGCAAGGACTCCACACAGGCCAGATTTAGGAAAGCCTAATCTTACCGATGTTTTCCACTTTTGATGGTGGCTGAAGTTCGTTGCTTGTTATGATCCCATCATACCCTGAGGTAAGGAAGGTTTCACTGTCCTCTTCCATTCCCACCAGCAACGTCATGAAGTCCACCACTGTGTCAATGTTCTCCCGGTTCCTGGACATGTCCTTGAGTGAGCAGAGAACACTGAGGCGACTGAATGATTTAAGCTCGCATATATTGGCCCGAAGGAACTGAATAATAATATTTAGGTCATTAACAGGGCAACCCAACATCTTCTTGCTCAAGAGATCGAAAGCTGGGAGCATTTCATAGACATTCAGGAATTGTTTGTCCCAGTGGAAGAGCTTAGTCAAATTGTACAATATCACCGGAACCAAGAGGATGTAGACAGCGGCATTGACCACGCTGATTAGCTGGAAGATGGTCAGTGATATCAGTTTACATCTGACAAAGATGGAGGAGGAAGTGTCAGATGCAAGAAAGTCCGGTTTGATATGGCAGTTGAACTCTTCTTGATAGAAGACGCTGAGGTGGAAGAAGCCCAGGTAGAAACAGGTAATGACAATGAAAAGAAGCAAGAGAATGTTCCGGAAGAGATAGGTGAATGCGATGAAGTGGGAACGCTGTTTGCTGCTCAGGTAACGTTCCAACAGGGGATATTCAAAGTAGCGCACATGGCGGGCACTAAAAATTAAGAAAAAGAAGTGTGATTGATCTATAGTATTGGATGATGGCCACCAAGGTTTTCATTTATGAGTTCCTCTTACAAAGTTAGGGCAATCTTACTAAACATGAGTGCATTGTATCTCAGTATATTTTTATTGCTGATACAGTATGTGTTTGGTATTGATGATTAACCATGGGACATAATACTAAGGGATGGAAACCCTAATCTACATTCTAGACCTAACACCAACTCCCAAATTTCAACCCAACCCTACTACGCTCACAGCACCTTTTCAGCTCCTCCCAGAACAGCTGGGGATCAGGACAGCTCCTGTGGGTCTTCACCAAGTGTTGGACCAGCTTGATGGATCGATTGTAGGATTTGTCCAGTTCGTCGATAATGAAGAGGAGATCAGTGTACAGCGCAGACCTGGAGATATACTTCCAAAGTACGACCGGAATGTACATGGCGATAGCCACAACTGTCAGTGTGAATGGGAAAACCTGTGAAGTGACAGGACAGGGTGAACATCTTGGCAATGACAACCTCCTTGTTTCTTTCTTAACTACTTCAGCACTGTAAACTTTTATCCCTTTCCATGACCAGGCCATTTTTAATATTTGGCAATGCGCCACTTTAACTGGTAATTGTGTGGTCAATTAACACTGTCCCCAAATAACATTTATATATATATATTTTTTTTTTCCACACAAATAGAGCTTTCTTCTGGTGGTATTTAATCACCACTGGGTTTTTTATTGTATAAGCGAAAAAAAAAAACGTGTGATCTAATCCAGGACGCAGGCAGCAATGTACGGGTATGACACTTTGCCTGTACGGGCAGCCCATCCATGGTACAATGCGGGTGGGTGTTCTTCAAGTGGTTAAAGCGGTGTTCCACCGAAAAAATTTAAAGTCAGCAGCTACAACTACTGCAGCTGCTGATTTTTAATATTAGGACACTTACCTGTCCAGGGTGCCCGCGATGTCCTCATCCAAAGCCGATCTGTCCCTTGGTTCCCAGGAGGCGGCACCGGCATCTTCGGTAAGGGAATTAGGAAGTGAAGCCTTGCACTGTTTAGGAGATATTTACTGTATACCACACCGATGATGTCATTGGCACATGCGCTCTGAAGGAACAGGTGCCCGTGCCGTTTCTTCAGAAGCGTAAGCCATAACTCCACGCGGCTCTGGAAGGAAAACGGGCGAAGATGGATGCGGCCTCCAGTGGGGGCAACGCGGGCTTTGTTTGCAGGTAAGTGTCACATAATATGCTAGTATGTGATGCATACTAGCACATTATGCCTTTACTTTGCAGGGGGGGCGAGTCAGCTCCCAGATTCTAATATGTCTTGGATACTCCAACAATGAGATGTCCCGGTCATATAGCCAGACTCTTCTCCTCTCCATCTTGACTAACTTTTGTGTCTTATTTCCTACTGTTACCTTCACCATGCAGGTGTGCGGACCTGGGAGCACACAACAGGGATGGTGGGAACCCCTGAAAATGGGCACAGCAGGTGTAAAGACTCGGGAACTCGGTGCAGGGATGGTGGGAGCTCTTTATAATGAGCACAACAGATGGCCGGCTGACCTCCTGGCAGATATGAAGGGCAGCTTTCCTTGTTACAAAGACTTCTAGATGTGAGGACACATGGAAATGAATGTCCTATGTATGGCTGATGAGTATAGAATGCATTGTCGGTACAAAAGTCAGCACGCCATTCTCAAAATTGTTCTTACCTTGTGGATCCACAGGGAGGAGACAATGTGCTGCCCGCCGGCGGTGAAGTCGTGGTGCGTCAGGGACTGCCAACAGTGCTTATCTACAAACTGCGTTTGCTTCAATGAGAAGTTATTTGGAGGGAAGCAGATTACTTGTGAACCTGGAAGAGGAGAATGATTTCAGGATGATGAGGGCTCATTCACACCAGTGGGGGGCATACTGTATGTTAAGGGGCACATAGTGCACGCTCGCTGGTGTGTACAACTGGAATATCTGTGCAACACATCCACAATTTTAACATTAGGCACATTAATGTGCTATAAAGGCCGTTTTACTTAACCACTTAAGACCCGGACCAAAATGCAGGTAAAGGACCCGGACAGTTTTTGCGATTCGGCACTGCGTCGCTTTAACTGACAAACAAAATTGGCGTTCTTTTTTCCCCACAAATAGAGCTTTCTTTTGGTGGTATTTGATCACCTCTGCGGTTTTTATTTTTTGCGCTATAAACAAAAATAGAGCGACAATTTTGAAAAAAATTCAATATTTTTTACTTTTTGCTATAATAAATATCCCCCAAAAATATATAAAAAAAAAATTTTTTTCCTCAGTTTAGGCCGATACTTATTCTACCTATTTTTGGTAAAAAAAATATCCCAATAAGCATATAACGATTGGTTTGCGCAAAATTTATAGTGTTTATAAATAAGGGATAGTTTTATTGCATTTTTATTAATAATTTTTTTTTTACTACTAATGGCGGCGATCAGCGATTTTTTTCGGACAATTTTGACACATTTTTGGGACAATTGTCATTTTCACAGCAAAAAATGCTATAAAATTCATTGTTTACTGTGAAAATTACAATTTTGGGAGTTAACCACTAGGGGGCGCTGAAGGGGTTAAGTGTGACCTCATATGTGTTTCTAACTGTAAGGGGGCGGGGCTGGACGTGTCACATCATTGATCGTGTTTCCCTATATTAGGGAACACACGATCAATGACAGTGCCACAGTGAAGAATGGGGAAGCTGTGTTTACACACAGCTCTCCTCGTTCTTCAGCTCCGGGGACCGATTGAGGGACTCCAGCGGCGATCGGGGGCGCGGTCACGGAGCTTCGTACCGGGTCGCGGGCACGCGCCCGCGACCCACGGCTGGGCACTTAAAGAGGACGTACAGGTATGTGCTTGTGCCCAGCCGTGCCATTCTGTTGACATAAATATGCAGGTGGCAGTCCTTAAGTGGTTAAAGCAGTATTAAACCCAAAAGCAAACTTTTATTATATTGCAGCTTACTAAATCTTAGATGTGATGGCTGCATTCGTTTCCTTTTTAAGACTTTCTTTTTTCTATTTTCCTTTGTTGATCCAGCCAGCAAGTCTGTTGCTTTTCACAAGGTCAAGCACTCCAGCAGAGTGTATCAGTTTACATGGCTGAGACAAACCATTAAGCACTGGCAGGGGTGATTACAATAATTCGATTTTTATTCAAGAAAACTTACTGTTAGGTTGTAATTGATTATAAGGTGTGAGCTGGAGTTTGAATTGAATTTGTTAGAGTATCTAAACCTGCTAATACATTTAACACTATCCTCCCCCCAGACTGACAATGCTGCTGTGCTCATTCCTCCAGAGTTGTGTCTCACTAGTACTCGAGATGTGTTGCTGGCAAGATCAATAGTCAATAGAGAACTGAAGCAGCCATCCCATCTAATGATTGGTAACATAGGTGTGGCATAGCCTATTGCATTAGGGTGTGCACCTCAAAGCCAAAACATATATATATATATATATATATATATATATATATATATATATATATATATATATACACACACACAGAGATACATAGGGCAGTAGAGTAATGGACGGTGTCAGTAGTTTTATTTTTATTTCATTTTTTTATTATAACTTTTTACAATTTTATTATTTTTTTACAATAATTTATTATTATTATTTTTTTTTTTTTTTACATTTTTTTTTTAGGAGCCTCATTGGGAGGGGGTTGGTGAAATATCAGGGGTCTAAACAGACCCCGGATGTCTCACTTTTGAGAAAGAGAAAGAGACGGAGGACAAAGATTCCCCAGCCAAGCAGCAGGGTGAATCTGGGCAGCACAGTGTGATCAGGGCGTGCCCAGGCACACCCGGCACACATTGTGCACATGCCTATGATTGGTAAGCTGCACTATATTACATTGTTGGTTTAATACTGCTTTAAAGTGATTAATTTTGTATTAATACAGTGGGTAAGGATATAAGGAAGGTTGTGCTGATTATTTGAATACGACTTGCTAGCTTTTTGTCAAAAACAAATTTGGTTATACATAGGTCACTTACCTGAAGACATTTCCCGGGCAAATGTTAAAGAAACGAGCAACAGCGGCAGACCGACCGTCACCAACTTTATAATACGGTCCAGAGGCAACTCCAATCGCAGGGCTTTCTTGTTGGGTGGTTGGTCGGGCAGTAACGCATCCGATAGCATATACTCCGCTGCTCTGTGCGCGATCGACATGTTGTCCGCTGATATTAATTCCCAAAGAATCCAATGTATAAAAAAATTCAACTGAATCTCCGTTCCCCTTCTAGCTCACACGACCCACCAGAATGTCAGCGCCCGGCTCCTTCTCATAACGTTTAAATACTCCTGTCATTTTCTGCCAAAAATAAAACGCTTTTTCGCTATGAAAGAGCAGGATCGCACACAAGGCAGGCGAAAATAGACACCAATGTCCCCGCCTATTGACAGGCTGTAATTTGCTGACCACCAAGTTGTAACGCTGCACTTTGCGAGCCCGAAAAGACAGAATATTTGTGGTGGGCTTCCTTGTACAAGTAGAATTTTATAGTAGAAGTTACAATTACCGAAGAACGATTTTCCCAGCTGGTTCTATATAAAGACATCTGAGGTTTTACATTCTTTATTCATTATTCCTCCCAACAAAGGGCCAGCCTTGTGTCGTAAAATGTGTTAAAAATCATCCTTTCTCCAATCGGGGACTCTGGCCAGGAACAAGATTAGTGTGAAGTTTTTTCTTAGTGAAATAAAGGATGAGAGAATATTATTGGATATTATAAAGTCCCATGAGTCTTTATAATATCAGACGGACTGCTTCATATGCCGCCCTCTGTCACCCCATAGCCGCATTCACGCTTAGCGTTTTGTAATCGTGTGAAAAACTCATTTAATAAAAAAATAAATAGAAACCTATTTATTGTGCAATAAGATCTGCTTTAGATGCATGGTTAAAACAAAGTCTGGCAACACAAAAATACATGAGCTACTTTGCCGCGTTTTACTGCATGTAGGGCAGCTCATTCAAATGAATTGGCTGCCGCATGCAAAATGCACAAAAAATGGGCACTAGGGTGACACTGACCTGCTCTGGTGACAGTATGTAAAAGAACAAAAAATAATTATTTCACTGTAGTTTTTTTTTATTATTTCATGGTGACTGCTATCGCAGTGGTCATGTACAAGGCCGGCTGCGCTCATATTCTTGATTGTCAGTGCCACCAGCTGTTTTCTGTGGTCACTGCCACAGCAGTACAATGTCACTGGACCAGTGCTGCCAGTCAGTGTCCCTAACCACTACTGGGCTGTTACCTATCCGGCCACCTTTCTGCCCCCCTGGCTTGTTCCCATGGTCTTGACATACCTGTAAGTAAGTTGGGGAATAGTTATTACTCTATTCCTTCTCCCCTGCCCCCTAGACTGGGTTTACTATGCATACCCTTATTCTAAATTATTTTATGTTTAATATCTACAGACACCTACCTCATACCCTGCTCCTGAAGAGTGGCAGTAGCCACGAAACGCGTTGAGCCAATAGACGCCCCCCTTCTTTGTTCGTTGACAGTTTACCATCTACCAACTTTTATATATTGAATGTATTATACCATGGCTACGAGTACTATGGAGGAGCCACCAGATGCCCCCTTTTACCAGCTGCTATTATACTTTTAACCCTCCCTTCTATACATCGACTATAATGTAATTTGTAGATACCCCAACGAATTGGAGATTGTATAATGGCTACATTATGCACTTACTTTATATTACTGTGAGCTATTAGAGGCTCCCCTTTTGTCATCATTTGACACTCTAATATCAATTATCTCTTCTCTATACTAGTGGATTGTACCAACGTACTAATATTATATCTATATACCATGGAGACACGCTCCAATGAATTGGCCCCCCCTTTCTTGATATCATTCCCAGTATGTACCTGTTTCAATTATGTTGATTACCAATACCATGAACTGTTGTAAGTTATACAATATTCCTTTGATTATTGTAACAGTTTTATCATGTGATTACTGTATTTATTGTATAATTATCATGCTACTAAATAACTGACTGCCCATTGTTATCACGCAATGCTTTCATATTATTTGTTTGGTACTACTGGGTCAATCACCTGCCAATGTCTATCGTTACCGTTGTCCTCCTGGGGTGCATGCCTCATTTAAAGTCCCACCCTTGTTCTTCCTTGCTCTAAGTATCGGGGATGGAAGCGCTCGGCTCTATGCCTTACGCTTCATTTAAAGTCCCACCCGTTTAGTGTTCTCTATTTACATATTTTCCGGGGATGGATACATGCACCCTTATAATTAAACAACACTAACGTTGGTACTCTCCCTCCCCTAGGCTACCCAGTTGTCTGTTGATTTTAAACTTTATAGTTACATTATTATGCTCCAACTTTTATTTTATTTTACCAGCTTAGGTTTCAGGGGTTTAGTTATACAGTACCCCTCACATCGTTACCCACGATGTGTTCTTTTGATATGTTGCTGCCCTATATTGGGACAGCCTTTGTCTGGGCGGATCTACATAGGCCGGTCCTTTCAGTCCCGGGAGCTGTGATGCGTTCTTGGGGCCCGCCCTCTCTCGATCTCCCCATTGCCCTCGGGCATGGCGGGAGTTGGGCGGACGCCCAATTTCGCATCGACGGCACGTCTCCTCCGTCATGTTCGCTGCGACACTACCAGTGACGTCAGCGGACAGACGCTGTTGAAATCCATCCGGAAGTCCTTCACCGGACGACCTACGTGCCGGTGGTGAGCCACCCCCCACCCTCAGTGAGTATATATACTCCCTCCAGTCCAGCGGTTCCTCTCATGGCGGTGCATATCATGGTCTTGGCTGTTTCCCTGGCACGTATAGCACTTTACAAACTCAGGTACATATTTTTACTCTTGTTACCATGTCTCACTAAACTTATTTTTACATACACTAGGTCCCAATTCTCTATCCTTTCCTGTTTCTGGCATATCACCCCATTTCCCTGTATTGGGGTCCACTTACAGTTCCCTTATGACGCTTGGTACCATATTGGGACACAGTGCACTTTTTCACATTTGTTTTTGCTACAATTTATGTATCATTACACCCCTGGCTTATGCCTCATTACACCATTACACTAATTTTTGTTGGTGCCACACCATTTCACGTCCCAGCTACTATTAGCTCCTACTTTTTATAATTTTATATTTTTTTTTATTTTATTTTCACAGATCACTTTTTCTATATGAGTCATACCAACCTCCATGCACCCATGATTCCGCCATTGGGAGAATTCAGCGCTTTTTACTGGATCAGCTCCATCCTGTGGTGGGTTTAGCCCACCGCAGCTCCCGTGGGCTGTTACCTATCCGGCCACCTTTCTGCCCCCCTGGCTTGTTCCCATGGTCTTGACATACCTGTAAGTAAGTTGGGGAATAGTTATTACTCTATTCCTTCTCCCCTGCCCCCTAGACTGGGTTTACTATGCATACCCTTATTCTAAATTATTTTATGTTTAATATCTACAGACACCTACCTCATACCCTGCTCCTGAAGAGTGGCAGTAGCCACGAAACGCGTTGAGCCAATAGACGCCCCCCTTCTTTGTTCGTTGACAGTTTACCATCTACCAACTTTTATATATTGAATGTATTATACCATGGCTACGAGTACTATGGAGGAGCCACCAGATGCCCCCTTTTACCAGCTGCTATTATACTTTTAACCCTCCCTTCTATACATCGACTATAATGTAATTTGTAGATACCCCAACGAATTGGAGATTGTATAATGGCTACATTATGCACTTACTTTATATTACTGTGAGCTATTAGAGGCTCCCCTTTTGTCATCATTTGACACTCTAATATCAATTATCTCTTCTCTATACTAGTGGATTGTACCAACGTACTAATATTATATCTATATACCATGGAGACACGCTCCAATGAATTGGCCCCCCCTTTCTTGATATCATTCCCAGTATGTACCTGTTTCAATTATGTTGATTACCAATACCATGAACTGTTGTAAGTTATACAATATTCCTTTGATTATTGTAACAGTTTTATCATGTGATTACTGTATTTATTGTATAATTATCATGCTACTAAATAACTGACTGCCCATTGTTATCACGCAATGCTTTCATATTATTTGTTTGGTACTACTGGGTCAATCACCTGCCAATGTCTATCGTTACCGTTGTCCTCCTGGGGTGCATGCCTCATTTAAAGTCCCACCCTTGTTCTTCCTTGCTCTAAGTATCGGGGATGGAAGCGCTCGGCTCTATGCCTTACGCTTCATTTAAAGTCCCACCCGTTTAGTGTTCTCTATTTACCTAACCACTACTGCACCAGTCACAGTGTCCTTTATCACAGTCCCTGCACTCTGATCGTCGCCAGACCAGTGACAGTGCCCTGATCACCACCACACCAGCCACAGTGACCCCGCACCACCACACCAATGTCCCTGATCGCCGCCACACCAGTCACAGTGTCCCTGATCACTGCCAGACTAGTCCCTGTACCCTGATCGCCGCCACACCAGTCCCTGTACCCTGATCGCCGCCACACCAGTCCCATTGCCCTGATTGACGCCACACCAGTCACAGAGTCCCCGATTGCTGCCACATCAGTTCCATAGCCCTGATCGCTGCCACACTAGTCCCTTTGTCCTGATCGCCGCCACACCAGTTCCAGTGTCCCTAATCGCCGCCACACCAGTTCCAGTGTCCCTAATCACCGCTACACCTGTCCCATTGCCCTGATCGCAGCCACACCAGTCCCTGTGTTTATCACCGCCACACCAGTCACAGTGTCCCTGATCGCCGCCACACCAGTTCCAGTGTTCTTTATCACCGCCACACCAGTTCCAGTGTTCTTTATCACCGCCACACCAGTTCCAGTGTTCTTTATCACCGCCACACCAGTTCCAGTGTTCTTTATCACCGCCACACCAGTTCCAGTGTTCTTTATCACCGCCACACCAGTCACAGTGTCCCTGATCGCTGCCACACCAGTTCCAGTGTTCTTTATCACCGCCACACCAGTTCCAGTGTTCTTTATCACCGCCACACCAGTCACAGTGTCCCTGATCGCCGCCACACCAGTTCCAGTGTTCTTTATCACCGCCACACCAGTTCCAGTGTTCTTTATCACCGCCACACCAGTCACAGTGTCCCTGATCACTGCCAGACTAGTCCCTGTACCCTGATCGCCGCCACACCAGTCCCTGTACCCTGATCGCCGCCACACCAGTCCCATTGCCCTGATTGACGCCACACCAGTCACAGAGTCCCCGATTGCTGCCACACCAGTTCCATAGCCCTGATCGCTGCCACACTAGTCCCTTTGTCCTGATCGCCGCCACACCAATTCCAGTGTCCCTAATCGCCGCCACACCAGTTCCAGTGTTCTTTATCACCGCCACACCAGTCACAGTGTTCTTTATCACCGCCACACCAGTCACAGTGTCCCTGATCGCCGCCGCACCAGTGAAACCATTAGGACTGTGTAAATATATGGCATTCGGCTCCGTAAATACACAGGTTGGGAGCGCAGGGACTACTCTCTCCCCATAGCCAGTGGCTGACTATAGTGGTCCCTCAAGAGAAGGAGCCAAGATCACTGCCGGGGACCCCAGAAGAGGAGGTTCGGGGTCACTCTGTGCAATATCACTGCACAGAGCAGGCAAGTATAACATGTTTGTCATTTTACTAAAAATAAAAAATAAAACTTTTTGAGAGTTTAGTAACACCTTTGAACCCCACATCCAATTCGCATGACAGGAGATGGTGACCAACTCTCTATGGAGCCGGTTCATTTATCTCTGTTAAGGCTGCAGAGAGACTTGCACAGGCATGCTTTGCGTCTTTGGCTCTGTTTTAGGGCCGAATTCAGGCAAAAATTCAACCCCCAATTTGTCCCTGAAAGGGAGACCAAGTACGCACCGGACCCCTGCTGCGACCTGCATCCGTCTGAGGTGTAAACCCAGCCTGAAGCTTGTTGAAATCCTGCTAGCAGCTTGTTTAAGGTGGCAATCAGCACTCCTATTAAAATCTGTGTATAACATTTCCAAGCAAGAGCTGAAAGGCTCTTTAACCACTAGACGACCACCCACCATAGATGTACTGTGGCAGGCGGCTGCTCGTACGCGATTTGATACTCCTGGGTCTCGGGTGCGCACGATGCCGTCGGCAGGTACCGCAGACTCGATGTCCACCAGCTGTTCGGTACACAGACAGGACGATGGTAATAAAAAAAAATAAAAACTGCAGAGGTGAACAAATACCACCAAAAGACTTTGGGGAAAAAGAAAAGAAAAAGAACCAGGAAAATTTGGGTACAGCGTTGCACGACCGTGCAATTGTCAGTTAAAATAATGTAGTGTCGTATTGCAAAAAGAACGGGTGTAAACTTTCAGGAGGGCAAGTGGTTAAGGAAATTTCCCCACTAGGATAAAAACGGCATTAAGCCCGCATTCACACTTCAAACCGGCCATGCAGGCCGACTTTGGGGGGGGGGGGGGGTTGGGTTTGACAGACATCTGTGCGCCACCGAAAGTCGCCAAAAGGTAGTGCAACTTTTGGGAATTGGTGCAGCGCCAGATTCGGACGGTGCCATTGCCGGCAATAGCCGCTGATTTGGCGTGTCGGGACAATGTGAACGTGGGCTAAAAACATGAAAGCGTATCAAACCCTCCTATCAAATCAAGCCCTCCTCTGCATTAGGGATCTCTCTCTCCCATCACCAATAGAGATCCACACATAATGAGATACAACGTACACTTTAGCGGTGAGAAAGACACACCTTGCTATTCTGCTAAAGTAAAACTCCAGGATTGTTAAGGAAAAAATATATAATTTGAGACAATTTCATTTTCAGTATTATTTTACATCCCAGCATTGTGCATGAAGAAGAGTCACCGAACAGCAACAGAAAATAATTAAATATCGGTCCTCTGTTTTCACAGGCAGGATTGTGCTTTTTATAGGGGCTTATGGCCTTCTTACAATGTGCACTAGAAGCTGCAGACCGATAGAGCCACCTAATTTCCTGGCTGGAGGACATCCAGCATCATCTAGCCCTCTCCTTCCCAGCCTGACTATCCCTAGTGTTCCCCTTTCAATCATGGACCTTGGGTAGTCTTCCTTGCAAATACAACCTGCCTAGAACACCCATCAAGGCATTGGAAATTTGCATATCTCCTCCCCAAGAGCCAGCCCACTGCTTATATCCGATCTGAGCATTCTTGGGGAGTACTGAGGCCGGGTGCTGGGATGTTTTCAGGAAGCCATGTACAGCACTCTGCTGGCTCCTGACACCAGGCATTAAATAGAGAAGAACAGAGGCCCAGTGATGAAGTGGCTGGGTCTAAAGTAGGATATGAAATTAAAAAAAAAAAAAATTTTTATTTAAAGTATATGTGAACCTTGACCTTGCAAAACAACCAATTCAGTTTAGAATAGAAATGAAAGGCAAACAATATGTATATAAAAAACAAAAACACACACACACACACACTTTTAAAGGAGTTGTAAAGGTAAAAGTTTTTTTACCTTAATGCATCCTATGCATTAAGGTAAAAAAACATCTGACAGCACCGCCCCCCCCCCCCGAGCCCCCGTTTTACTTACCTCACCGTTCGAAAGTCCCGGGCGCGTGCTTGTCGTCCTGCTCGGTTCCCAGCCTGGCCGTTGATTGGCTAGGCTGGGCGGATTGATAGCAGCGCAGCCATTGGCTGGCGCTGCTGTCAATCACAGCGGATGACGCGGCGCGCCGGGGGGCGGGGCCGAGTGATACAGTCGGCGGCTATGGCCGCTGCTGTATCACGGGAGCGCGCTCGCAAAAGCTTTCCACCATGCGAGGGAGCTCGCATGAACGTGGAAAGCTTTTGCGAGGAGGAGCCGAGACAGCCGCCGAGGGACCCCAGAAGACACGGATCCGGGTCACTCTGTGCAAAACGATCTGCACAGTGGAGGTAAGTAGAACATGTATGTTATTTAAAAAAAAAAAAAAAAATTGTACCTTTAGTGTTCCTTTAAGTACACAATGGGGTTTATTTACTATCGCTGGAAAGCGCAAAATCATGCTCACTTCTGCATAGAAACCAATGAGCTTCTAACCCAGCTTGTTCAATCAAGCCTGGTAATAAAACCTGGAAGCTCATTGGTTGCAGAAGTGAGCCTGATTTTGCGCTTTCCAGCTTTAGTAAAAAAAAAAACCCATTGTGTACTTAAAAGTGGGGTATGTCTGTATAAATACCCCCCCCCCCCTTTTCATAAGTGATCACATTCCCTCTGTTGTCAGCTGCACAAGTAGCTCAGGGAGGAGAAGCAGCATTACACTGATCTTTCCAGTAAGGGCCCTTTCACACGGGCGGACAAACGCAAAGATTCGCTTTTTCAGACGGAAGAAAACCCTATTTTTCTTCCGTCTGGCGGAACGGATCGGATGAATACGGACATGCGGTCCGTGTTCATCCGATTCCCCATAGGGGAGAGCGGAGGAAAGACAGGGCGGTCTCTGCACAGTGTGCGGGGACCGCCCTGTCCGCCGACAGATCAGCAGGGATTTGCGGATGATCCCCGCTGAGCAGACGGACACACACGGGGCGGATCAATACGGATCCACTCCGTGTGAAAGAGCCCTAAATGGCTGTGCGGGGGGGGGGGGGGGGGAGGCGTGTCAGCACAAGTATGATCATTGGAGGAGAAAAAACGGACCACACTGTGCTGTCATGCTTAGTGTGGTCAGTTTTTGGTAGGAAAGCAGGAACACCAGGGATTTTACACAAAGTAAGTAATACAAAGAGAACAGGATACTCTTACAAGTACATGGTATAGCAGACCCATCAGGAATAGAAGATGTTGGGTTTACATATTCTTTAAAATGTAAATCAACAATAGAATATACTTCTGCTTTGCACAGATCAGTGAAGAGGGAAAACTTCTGATGGGGACACCAGCTTCAGTGACCACCGTCTGGTGGTTAAAAAAAAAAAAAAAAAAAAGCAAAAGGAATGAAGGACCGACAATCATTTCCTATTCCATCATTTGTGTGCCATGGACCTCAATCAAAGTATAAGGCTGGATTCACACCTATGGCATTTTTAGTGCTTTTTGCATTTTGCAGTTTTGTACTACAGAACATGTTCCATAGGAAAATGTTCTGTAGTGCAAATCTGCAAAAAGCACTAAAAATGCATAGGTGAGAATCCAGCCTAAAGAAATAGACCAGCAGGACATCTAGACGAATATCATCTCTATATTTAACAGATTTCATTAAGGCTTGGCTCACACCTATGCATTTTTTAGTGCGTTTTCAGTTTTGCAGAAACACTATAGTCCATTTAACATGGTTTCCTATGGATGCAGTTCACATCTGTGCGTTTTATAGAATGAACCAAAAACCAGAACAAAGTCCCTGGTCCTATTAATCAAAAACACATATTGAAAAAACACAAAATACAACCTGCATAGGTGTGAACCAGCCAGGCCTTCATGTATCCCTGATGGGGGACTCTTCCTGCATTAGCAGTGACCCAGCTCCTGTATGATGGGACGGCAGTCTCTGCTGTGCACCTTCTGTTCCTGGGCACATGCCAACCCTACACAGCCATACCATGCCAGGTCCGGAACACAGAGCCCATTCACATTGCACATTCAACCTGCCGGGGGGGGGGGGGGGGGGGCGCTGTGTACACCGGCTGATTTTAGAACTCAAATAGAACATATCCAAAATTAACAGCATATAATATTATGTGCAGAAAATATCCTCAACCTGGAAGGCCAGAGCAGTCTAGTTTAAACATGGAGTAGCTGGGATATTTGGAGCCAATAGCCCCATTTGCAAGAGTGAATGGAGCCATAAGGGTAAGTTCACTTTTTCACAAAAAATTTGGAAAGTGAACTTGCTCTTTAGGCCCCATTTACACTTGCGAATGGGATGGTTAGTGATAACATGAGAGACCCAGCAAGGGTTCCCAGGATTTGCTTTCAATGGGGCTGCTGCCCACAGCTATGGAAGGCTGACAACTCCCGCATGTAATCGCTCCTGGACCCATTACCAGTTATTTACCAGCCCTGGACATAGCATACATCAAGCATGTTGCAGTGCACACTGAGAGGAGGATAGAGCAGATTGCAAGAGAGATTAGCTCATCACTGTGCTGATTTAGCTTTTACTGTCCAGTCAAAGAATGAGGGCGGGGTGGGGACCTGTAAGTAAAAGTGAAACTGCAGCAGAGAAAGATCTGATCCTCTGCCAGACAGGACTATGCTTTGTGGCAGAGCTGTAAAAAAACACACCCCACACCTCATGGGCAGAAATGCAAATATTTAGGCAGGTAAAATCATATATATACATACACACTAATTATATATATATACATATATATATATATATATATATCTCACACACACACACACATATTCTCTGAGTATTTAGGAGTTTGCCCGGAGTTCAGCTTTATATTTGCAATGGGCACAAAGCTCCTGTGTGCTAAGCCAACCTACAGATGGCAAAAAAAAAAAAAAAAAGGAAGAAGTTTAGCTCAGCATGTATACTTTTCCACTCCACAGAAATCTATTTTTTTTTTAACTTTGTTTTTTATTAAATTTTAATTTGCACATACATAATGAAAAAAGAAAAGAAAAAAATTTATATTTATATATATATATATATATATATATATATATATATATATATATATATATATATATATATATATATATATATATATATATATATATATATATATATCATACATATACATATATACACACATATACACACACAAATTTCCCTTCCCAGTGGAACTATACTTTACCATATTTACCCGTGCCTTTCATACCCCTCCCCTATTTTTTATTCGACAGGTTTGAACATTTTCTATTGATCAGCAGCTGCAGACAATGATCAGTGCACTTTGATAAACGTAGGTGTCAAATGTAGAGGTAATTGAAATCAGAACAGAGGGTTCAAGTGGCAAAATATTTCACAAAGAGAGGAGCAGGAAGTTTCTTTTGGACGCTGTAGAGTGAACATCGCTTATACTCGCATGGCCAGTCATTCCAGGCATAGCGGACTCCTTGAGCATCAGGGCATCCATCAAATGAGATGGTGACTCTTTTTGGAGATATAACCAGATAGGAGGCCGGTACAGGGACCCACTTGTAGCTTTTGCCTTTGTCAGTGCTGCAATATACCTGGAGACAAACAAAGGGGAGGTCACCGTTATAACAAGCACATACTATTTTGTAGTCACAATTTTCAAAGCCCTAGTCAATTATGAAATATCCTAATAGTATTAATAATATCCCAAATCATTTGGCTTTGAATAGATTAGGAAAGGCTTGGATCTTTTGTCCGGCTAGACTCACATTGGTGCATTTGAATCTTGATACTTTAAAGCGGTTCTCCACCCTAAAGTGGAGTCCCGCTGATCGGAACCCTCCCCCCCTCCGGTGTCACATTTGACAACTTTCAGGGGGGAGGGGGGTGCAGATACCTGTCTAAAGACAGGTATTTGCACCCACTTCCGGCCCGGCATTCACGGGCAAAAGACGGACATTCCGTCACATCCCGTCGCCCCCCCCCCCCCCCCGTTGTGTGCTGGGAACACTCGGCTCCCAGCACACAGCGGGAGCCAATCGGCGGGCGCGGCGCGACTCGCGCATGCGCCGTAGGGAACCGGGCAGTGAAGCCGCAGCGCTTCACTTCCTGGTTCCCTCAGCGTGGATGGCGGGGGGAGCAGCAGAGAGACGAGCGATCACTCGTACTCTGCTGCGATCGGCGCTGGACTCCAGGACAGGTAAGTGTCCTAATATTAAAAGTCAGCAGCTGCAGTATTTGTAGCTGCTGGCTTTTAATATTATTTTCCCCATGGCACATCCGCTTTAATGCACTTTTAATGCTCACCCATTAAATTCAGTGGGAGAAACGTCCCACTGTCTCTCTCTTTTGGCATCTATGATTTACTTTTATGCTCAACGCCTAATCTACAACTATTTTTTGTACTTGCTGGCCAGCAATGATATAGGAATTTTACTGAAAGACCTTAAAGCGGACCTTGGCATGTCATTTTTTATTTTTTTTGGGAGTAGGGGCTTTGGTAGGAGTGGGACTTCCTGTCCTACTTCCAACTAGGGATCGCCTAGGTGACTCCTCCTCTGCCCCTAAGCAGCCCCTCCCTCTAGGCGATCTCCTGGGACACGTGACAGTTCCCAGGAGATCGCCTCTCCATTTGGGGAGCGCAGCGCGGCTCGCGCATTCGCAGTGTGTACCCGGCTGTGAAGCCGAAAGCGGTCACGGCCAGGTGCCCAGAATGTAAATGGAGGCGCCAAGGAGAAGAGCGAGGCTTCATGCGGTAGGAGTGGGACTTCCTGTCCTACTTCCACCTAGGGATCACCTAGGCAGCCCCTCCCTCTAGGCGATCTCCTAGGACACGTGACAGGTCCCAGGAGATCGCCTGTCCATTCGGGGAGCGTAGCGCGGCTCGCGCATTCGCAGTGTGTACCCGGCTGTGAAGCCGAAAGCGGTCATGGCCAGGTGCCCAGAATGTGAATGGAGGCACCGAGGAGAGGAGCGAGGCTCCATGCGGCCGCATCGCTGGACCGTGGAACAGGTAAGTAAGTGTCTATTTATTAAAAGTCAGCAGCTATACTTTTTGTAGCTGCTGACCTTTAATAAACAGTAAAAGGCTGGAACTCCGCTTTAACAAAATAATGGGGTGGGCAAATACATGGCAAATGAGGTTTAATGTGAAGAAACGTAAAGTGATGCACTTCGGGGCTAAAAACAAATGCAAACTAATCACTAAGGGGAGAACCTTAGGCTGGAGAAAGATCTGGGGGTCCTAGTTAAAGACAGACTTTATTTTTTTTTTTCCCCCCATGCTAAAAAGATAAAATTATAATCGTGCCACTTTATAAAAACTCTGGTTGGGCCACATCTGGATTATTCCATCCAGTTCTGGTCACCAGTACTCAGAAGGGAATTGATGAAGAGAGTCCAGAGAAGGATGAATACAGGGATTGGAGGACCTCAATTATGAGGAACGACTTCAAGCACTACATTTATTCTCGCTGGAGAAGAGACGCTTGAGAGGGGACATAACGATTTACAAATACCTCAATGGTGACCCCAGCATAAGAACAAACTATTCAGTCTCAGGGAGTGTAAGAGGACATGGGACTACACAATGAGATTGGAGGAGAAGAGGTTTAACCTAAAGCTGCGCAGGGGGATTTTCACTGTCAGGGCGGTAAGAATGTGGAACTCTCTTCCACAATTGGTGGTGTCCACAGGGAGTATTGCTATTTTTAAGAGACTTCTGGATGTGCATCTTAGTGAACACAACATACATGGATATGGGAAATGATTTAGACACCGACACATGTTCACCTACATAGGTTGAACTGGATGGACTATTGTCTTTATTCAACCTTACCTACTATGTAACTATTATATACATAAATCACTCATCCAAGGGCTACTAAAACATTTCTCATGGTTTTACATCTGTTATAAATAACAAGGAATTCAAAGTCTGGGACCTGGATCCCCCACTTATACCCCCAGCACAAGCACAGTACCACACCACCCCCCCCCCCCCCCCCAAAACAAAATTGTCTGACCATATATGGTTTGATCCTTGAACCATTAATGGGCAGGCTGAATGTAACAAATTGAGCGATCAACTTGGGTACAACCAGCCTGCCGAATTCGCTTCTGATTATCGCAAGCGGTTGCTATAACCGCTAGCAATAATCACCGTCTTCTCCTGGCGGGGACGGCTTCCCCCCCATGGTTGCAAGAAAGAAATTAGCACTGTGTATGGTCAGCCCAAGTCAGGTGATATACAGTGATTAAACAGACTATCTGTACAAAATTTATCATCACTTCTTCCCTCCTTACCTCAAACATATTGTCGCAGGTTCCAGTCATTAGGAGCTTCTGGTCGTATGTAATATTCATGTACAGGTATTCATAATAGACGTCAATACGAACTGGAAACGGACCCTGAAACTGGACTTCTTTCTCGCCGTAGGCGATGGCACGTGCCCCCAGGTAGAGCCTGTACCCCACCGTCCCTTTATCCCGTGGGTGAACACTGGAAAGGAAAAACCACTTCAGTACAATTTGAGGTTAAAGCTGAAGTTTTCTGCTGGTTGAATTTTAAAAGCCACAACACACACCTCTAGATCTTGCCTTGGTCCTTTGTCAGCTTATTTGAGGTACTCACTAGATTAGAAAATCGGAAATAAACTAGAAAATGCATTTCCTGCAGAAAATGTGTGGGAATGCTGAATTGCTGAGCCCACACCAAAGCCATTCACCATAACCACTACACTATCTTTAGGACATACAAGCAGCATTCCTTCAGTACTTATAACGCCTATTTTTGATCATTAAAGGGGTTGTAAAGGTAAAACACATTTTCCCTAAATAGCTTCCTTTACCTTAGTGCAGTCCTCTTTCACTTATTTCATCCTTTGGTTTTGCTTTTATATGTCTTTATTTCTTCACTTCCTGTTCTTCTGTCTGTAACTACACACAGTGATGTAAGGCTTTCTCCCTGGTGTGGAGAAAGCCTCTTGAGGGGGGAGGGGGTAATCAGGATGTCCAATAACACACAGCTCCTTTCTCTATCTGCAAAGTAGAGCGTTTCCTGACTTGCCTGGGCGCCCCTCCCCCCTGCACTGAGGTAAAGGAAGCTATTTAGGGAAAAAAAATACCCTTCAAACAAACCTTAATAAATCCACAACAGTACATGCTATCGAAACAGCGACTTCACCGTTAGAAACACAAAGCCTTTGTAAAACGTATCGGTATAAAATTTATGTAGATAAAAAACGTAAAAATGTGGGCATGTCAGCGATTTAAAAAAGAGGTTCTGTGTGCGTTTTGATTGAAAATGTATAGGTTTTTTTTTACATGACAGTCAATGGAAGAAAATTTGGAACTCTTGTCATTTAGAAGCTCCATCAACCAAAAGTAAAAGGTGCATCACAAAACTGAGCACATTGCCTGAAACCAGACAAAAATACCTACGTTTTGATATATAAATTGTGTATGACAAGTAGATCTTGAGAGGGCAATTTGTTCCCCCTTTATAAAAGAGAATTTTTTTTTATAGCTCCGTGCTCTCCTGAACTTTGCACTCTGTACTTAGTAGAATCTTAATCTTTTTCTCTTTATATATCACACACTTCTAATCTTTGCACTCTGTATGTAGCACACCTCTGAAGTCTGCACGGTGTACGCAGTGCACTCCTGAACTCTGTTTGCAGTGCGCTCTTCACTCTGTATGAAGTGCACTCTGAACTCTGTACCTAGCACTCTCCTAAACTTTACACTCTGTACTTGGGGTACTCCTGATCTTTACACTCTGTACGCAGTACACTCATGAACTCTGTATGTACTGCACTCCTGAACGCTACACTGTGCAGAATGCACCACTAGTATTTAATAATGCCCCATTAAGACTCTCCCACTGTTAGGCGGTGGAGGTGTGGTTAAGGTCCTGCACTTATTTTCTGAGAAAAAAAAATCCCTGCCTATAGTATGTCTGCAGTCTCTGACCATCTCCTGTAATGTGTCGGCAGTCTGACCATCTCCTGTAATGTGTCGGCAGTCTGACCATCTCCTGTAATGTGTCTGCAGTCTCTGACCATCTCCTGTAATGTGTCTGCAGTCTCTGACCATCTCCTGTAATGTGTCTGCAGTCTCTGACCATCTCCTGTAATGTGTCTGCAGTCTCTGACCATCTCCTGTAGTATATCTATCACTAAATAAAATGCACAACCCTTATGTCTGGTTTATTTTTGGCTGCCTGCTCTGCTGTATATAGGTATTCCTCGTTATTTGCAACCCAAGCCTCCGATTGGCTGAGAAGATATCTGACTACTGTAATCAAAGAGATATTTCAATTCTAACCAATAATAAAAGGCTGCAGGAAGCCAATCAAAGGCTCAGGCTGTGAGTGGAGGAACCTGGGCCCCCATTCTTGTGTGCTTAAAGTCCACAAGTTAGGGGGTGCAAATTACTTGCCTTGCCCCGGGTGCTGATAACCCACACAGGGATGTATTTAGGTTTTGTGCTGCCCTAGGCCTGACTAAACTCATGCACCCCCTAATTTAAATATGACCCACCCCTTCCTGTCAAGGCCACACCCCTTGTGGTTTAAGACCCACCCTGAAATTTTCAAGTAGGGACACTAGTTCTGATGGCCTGGGGGGGGGCAATGGATTCCCTTAATTTGCATAGATTTCCTCTCACTTCCTGTTTGGTTATGGGGCAGGAAGTGAAGGGAAATCTCTGCAATGGGACAGGGATGGTAAAAAAATTTGAAGCGACGCCCCCCCCCCCCCACAGTTGCAGAATGCCAACCGCCCACATACTGGAAGCAGATTTATGGGGGTGCTAAACTAATTTGCCTAACAGTGTAGCGCAAGCCGGCGGGGACACTGTCTGTGCTGCACCCCTGCAAAGTGCTGCCCTAGGCCTGGGCCTTGTTGGCCTAGGCCAGGATACAGCATTGAACCCACGCTATGCCACTGATCTAGATCATCAGCATGTGCCTTCTCCTTTAACTGTCCAGGTACATGACAAGCCTTCTGGCACTGTGCGACAGAACTGTGTAAAGCTTAAGACTGGGTGGGCAAAAATAGAATTACTTTGACAGGTAAAACAGCTGGCATACAAAATTAATTTGTGGATTTAGCGGTATTCAGCTTTTTCATATCAGAACTTCATGACACAGAAAACAGATCTGTAAGAAGAGAAATGCATTCCTTTTATCTGACCTGCCGTACGGTGACTTTTCATCTCCGAGGTCCATTGTCACAGCCATGAATGTGTTTGGCATCTTTGAATTAGGTGTGTAGCCAAAATCTGCAGTCTGGTGCCATCGGATCACAGGATAGTTGTCTTTTTGTTTGGCTTTCTGGTATGTAGACAGCTAGGGAACCATGAACAAAAAATTGTTATATTACAACAATACAATGTCTGTACAATCAACTTTAGATTTTTCTAAAACTGGGTAACATGAGCACCTACCTAATCTATTTAATCGGTCTGTATCCAATCAGGCAGGCCCTTGCACTATATAGTGGTTACTAGATCTAAAGTAGATTGTACAGCGGCTGCTGCAGGGAGGAGGGAGCACCGACAATGACTGGGCCATGGGAGCCTATGAGTGATGTCACCACTCCCGAAATTCACAGCTGCTGTCAAGTGCTCCCTTACACAGGGGAGCCAGAACTGCAGGATCACAGCAGTATAGGTAGGAGGAAGAGCGGGGACACCAACGATACAATTAGAGAGAGTGCACCAACAAGAATTTCTTTTTAGGTTAAAATGCTGGTTAGTGAGGCAGCCGCTGGCCCCAGCCAGAAGGGAAAAGGTCACCCTAAAATTTCCACACTTTTTGCAGAGCTCTGCCTCTCTCCCTGTGCCGTTAATAAAAGAGGGAAGGGCTCTGCCCAGATAGACAGTCTGCATGAGAAGAGACACAGACATATCACAGGGCAGCCAGAGAAAGTCTTGCCTGCCTCTAGGAACCTTTCACATGTAGGGGGATGAGAGAGAGATGAGAGAGACTATATTACACCAACCAATGGGATGGTATCTGGGTGGGCCGCTACATGTATGTGGCCCCAAACCCTTTCTAAAGCAGCCCAATCATTGGCTGGTGTAATTTAGCTGCTGGGTCCCGCCGACCCCTGACATTGAGCTGACAGCTCCTCTCTCTGTCCTCTGTTAGTTTCACACAGTTACACTCGGCTTCGTGTGAAACCTGCCAGTGCCACCGCCAATCAGTGCCATCTGACAGTGCCACCGCCAGCCAGTGCCAACCACTGCCAGTCAGTGTCACCCGCCACTGCCAGCCAATGCCACCGCCAATCTGTTCCAATTGCCAGTGCCACTGCCAACCAGTGCCACCTGTCCCAAACTAGTGCCATATGTCAGTGCCACCTGCCAGTGCCATCTGTCAGTGCCAGCCAGTGCCACCTGCTAATGCCAAACCAGTGCCATCTGTCAGTTCCAAAACAGTGCCACCTGACAATGCCAACCAGTGCCACCTGCCAGTTCCAAACCAGTGCCACCTGCCAGTGCCAATCAGTGCCATCTGTACTGAGAACATCAAGTGTGTGTTAGAGTGACAGGAGTAAGCAGGAAGGAGTAGAGTGGGTGAGGGTTTTTTTTTTTTTAAATCTGCCTAAAACAATCGGCCACAAAAATCGGCATCATATATTGGCCATCGGCCGCCCCAATTTCTAAATATAGGCAACGGACAGAAAAAAATCCATATCGGTCTACCTCTACTTTTTTCCCCCTGAAAATCACGGGTGCGCTTTATACGCCGATAGTGCACCTCTGAAGGGAACGATGGCTCACACATCCCTGAGGCCAGGAGGGCCATCAGGTCAGGATCGGAAGACGAACCCCGCCATCTCATCTCCTGTTCACCTCGGCTCTCACGTCACACACACAGTCCAACCTCCACCACCGGCATTGGACCAGTGTTCTGTCTATTACAGGAGCTGGTCCAATGCCAATGGTGGAGGTGGGACTGTGTGTGTGTGACTGTCAAGTAAGAGCAGAGTAAACAGGAGAAGATAGCTTGGTGATTTCCTGCACAGTTCAGGCTACAGTGAGGAGACATGGTTCAGGCTGCAAATAGGCATGGAGTTGAAAAACTGCATCAGGCTGCAGATTGGCATTGATCAGGCTGCATTGATGGGAGGTGGGGAGGCTGCAGATGGGCACTAATCAGGCTGCATTCATGGGCACTGACTCGCCAATTAATACGGTAACTGCTATGGTTATATAATAAATAAAAATACTGTAACTTAAACATTGGTCAAATTAAAGTAACGCCAACACATAGGGAGTGTGGACATTACAAATCGTTCTGGTAAGGAATGAGTGGTAGATTGTGGAGGGGAGGGGGTCTGCCTCCTTGGCAATAATAAAAATTCCCCTGGTTGTATTAGCCTGGTAACCGGAGCCCCCACGTCTCATGAGATTCAGGTGTCGGGAGGACCTTCTTGTGGACTAGGCCTGTAATCACTGAAAAATTAGAGGCCTCTCGTAAATATGTAAGTGAAGGATCCCAGAAGGCACTTGTAGTTACTGGGGTTTGGACTCCCCAGCACAGACTTTACTATAGGCCACGGTATGGGAACTAACCCAAAACACACAACCCCCACCCCCACACCTTCCAGGTATTTAAACTGCAATCTAAGCTCAGGACTCTTTTTTTTTTTTTTTTTTTTAAGAAAGTAGAGTTAAAAAAAAATGTGTTACCTGAACAAAGCCAAAGGGGAAGATGGGATCTGTCTGGCCGAGGGAGCCCTCATGGAACCTACGTCTCCAGTCTGAGATGAGGGTCGGAAAAGTGCAATTGTACAGATCCGTGTTAATCTCTGTGTTCTGCTCCCCTGAAATCAGCACAGAAGACAACTTGGTACAAGGTGACAATATCATGGTAGTGATCCAAGTGAAACTTGCAGTGCCGCTCAAAGAGTATATAGGAAATTCCCCCCCCCCCCCCCCCGCTGGTTGCAGTAAAGGGACAAAAACGCATAACAGCATGGCTGGAGTGGCACTGGCTGAGGCCACATTTATGCACATACTAATGCACTCTGTTGGTGAGCAGCATGGGCGTCCGCTGAAATTTTTTCAGGGGGGGGGGGCGCACTTTGGCAGCGACGTTACACATTCGTATTTTACCCTTTCGACCGCTAGCGGGGGTTAAAAGTGCCCCCATGTTAAAATGTAAAAACACCCCACTGTGCCCCCTGCATCTTTCAATACCTTTGTCACTACTGTGTACCCCTCCCCACAACTGCCCCTCCGGACCCCTTTACATTACACAGCACCTCACAGCTCTGGGCCCCTTTACATTACACAGCACCCTGCATCACTGGCCCCCTTTACATTACACAGCACTAGGGGTGCAACGGTTTAAAAAACTCACGGATCGGATCATTTTTCGGATCAGCAAATAAAAATAAAAAAATTCTCCCCCACTGTAATATACACATCTCCCCCCCCCCCCCCCCCCCACTGTAATATACACATCTCCCCCTCCACTGTAATATACACATTCCCCCCACTGTTCATCTCCCCCCCCCCACCAACTATAGTACCCCCTCGGTGCAAACACCCCCCCCTCCTCTCAGTACAAGAGATCACGGTCACTCATTTGTACAATGGCCAATGCCATGATAGAGCTTTTATAAACAGGTCATACTGCAATCATGGAATAAGATTTACCTTGATACCATATTGCTCCTTTAATGGTCATGTTGATGAGGGGGTGAATCATGGCATTCCACAAGACTGAGTACATGGATGAACTGGCAACCATCATGTCAAAGAAATTAAAACTTTTAGAAAAAAAAAAAAAAAAGGATGCAGTTAGTGTACAGTATAGAAAAAACAAAATACATAATGAGTAAACGTCTATTTTTTATATAAAAATGGTAAGCATACACACGGCAGGACTTTTTTCAACAAACTTTCCCAAAATCACATGGTTTTTCAGCTCCTTTCTGATCTTTACCGCCACCCTTTGGTCAACTTCTGCTATTGTTGGTTGATTTTAACATTGGTTCTGAGCATGCGTGTTTGTACTTTGGACTAAAGTCCGATGGACTTCTGTACACACGATAGGACTTTGCACCGTAGGACTTTTGTTGCCGAAAAGTTTGTCCGTTTTCAAAGCAAACTTTTGTCCGATGGAGTGTTCACACGGTAGGATTTGTTTGAAAACCTGCTCATTTGGAAGTTTGTTGTCAAACAGTCTGATCGTGTGTATGGGCCTTTAGTCTACCCAGATTTGTGTGTTGTGAATACATTACTCACCTGTATGAATTGTCTGCTGCATTTGACAGCCCACATTTTTTCAGAGCAGTTTTCGATGACCAAGCCTCAACCGGAGTGCCGCTATAGGAGGATTCCACCAGTCCTATTGGATATTTCAGCCTGTGTGCCAAATGCCGCCCAAACACCCAGCAAACAGCCGAGAAGTAGGTGAAGTTGCCTTGTCCGAGGGTTCCTTTTAAAAAAAGAAAGCAAACAAAACCATTAGCACCAGATTGTCAAAATGATAGGTGAGGTTTAACCCGCTTACATACTTTTACCTTCCCTGGTCCTCCCGTGATAAGACCCGGCATCAGATCCCTGCCCTTCCCACACACTCCTGACAAAGGACTGGCCAATCGCACACCACGCTGTCACTTACGCAACAATGCCACTCTCAGCTAGAACCATGCAGAAAGATTTTCCAGCTTGCAGGACCCAATCTAGGTGCCAGCGGAGTGTGATTGTCACTGGGCTACGACAATTAAGCCCCTTAAAAACCCACCACTCCCCTTTTTTACTGAGGAGGAGGAAACTCACAATCTTGGTAACAACTATGATTTTAGAATAAATGTCTGTAAAATGCACTGCCAACACGGGTATATTCAAAGATTTATACTATAGTAGCGCTCTTCACGTAGAACTATGGGCAAGGGAGGGTTATAACACTTGTCAGATTTTTTTTATCACCATCTGTGTCCCATTGGGGAGATTTCCCTTCACTTCCTGTCCCACAGCCAAACAGGAAGTGAAAGGAAATCCCTGAAAATTATGGGAATTCCTTGGGGACCCCCGTGTCCCCGTTGGCAGATTTATCCTCTATTACTTTTCTGGGGACAACCCAAACTTTGGGATTTTATTTGCAAGACTGGTAAAATCGGACAAAGTTTAGAGCTACTTTTTACTAAAAACCAGTCGTGTTGATTCTTCCTCATTGACATTACCTCCAGAACAGGAGCAGATAACTCATATGATGAGTCCAGTTACATAATTTCAATATGTGTTATACAAGGAGAGCCTCACCGGCACTTGGAAGTGACCACTGCAGGTCCACCTTGATAAGATCTTGGAGTTCTACATCAGACTGTTCTAGGGAAGCTGCGAATAGTCGTATATAAGGGTAATCAGAGGCCATCTTCAGCTCTTCACTGGCATTGAACATCTGTTGGCAAATGACATTTCTTTTACTTGATACTGTACAACATTCCTGCAGAAACTAAGGCCTGGTTCACACTATAAGGCCTTACACACCAGGGCTGTACAGTCAGATCCTCACCTGCCATGAATAACCCCCCCCCCCCCGAAGATTGAGGGTCATAGTTCGGCGACCTGGGGGTCACAGAAACCCCAAATTTGGGGGTAGGTAGCTGAATTTGGGGCTTCTACGACTTATGGTTACAGAGATACGGGGCTCCTTGCTCAGCCTGTCAGAAGCTACATACAGAGCGGCCAGTTTAAATACAAGCTGGTACAATGTTTGCAGCAGACAGAGGATGAGCTCACAGTGCCTCTCCTCGTCAGAGGCACTGAGTTCAATGGACAGCTTGGAGCCTTGGACCAAAAGGTAAAGTACCATTGGCCCAATAAAAATGCTGCAGTAGAGGCACACCTGCAGAATCATAGAAGGGGGCATGTATCTAAAAGACACCTACTCCCTTCCAGCCCAGCCCTCTTAACTAGAAGGAAAATACATGAGTTTATTGGTATAAGATTTACCCACAATCCCATGTTTTTCTCACGCAGTTAAGAGGGAGAATGAAAAAAAAAGGGGTCACAATATGGGGCCACTTTCCTGGGATTGCGGCCTCCCTAGCCCAGGTTATGGGATCAGGTGGTTTAGCTGGCTAAGGGTTAATTAGGCAGCACCTGCCCCTTTAAGGGGCCAGAGGGGAGCTAGCTAGGAAGAGCAAATGGGGGCCCAGGGAATGTGCTGGAAGGACGGGGAGAGGCTATTTAAGGGCCAGCAGGTGCCGGGGAAACTTCCTCTTGCCAGGTGGACAGCAAGGAATCTGTAGAACTTCCTTCCCCCTGCCCCAGTCGCGATTTTTTGCTAGAAAATTACTCAGAGCCTCCAAACATTATATATATTGTTTTAGCAGAGACCCTAGGTAATACAATGGTGGTCATAGGATTGAGTGACATACCTGCGATACGGTCATCTCCATATTGCTCTGTCCACTGCACAGCCAGACATCACCAAATAGGATGTCCTTCAGGTAGATGGTGGTTGTGTTGGTTGTAAATTGTTGGGCCACCAAGTGGTAGGGACCTCCATAACCCATGGCGGGCAGCATCAACTTCCACACCCCTTCATCTGAAACATAGATAGGTGTACAGAAATATTTTATTATGCAGGGATTTCTTGGAAACTGATGTAAAATGAAATCACAATGATACTCAGAAAAAATAAATACAAATAAAACAAACAAACATTGTACAGTGTCGCTGAGAGAAGCCAAAAAATGAACCCAATGCATGGGTTGGCCCTTTCCATACAAAGATCAGATCTTTCAGGCCAGGTTCACGCCTATGCGAATTGAATGTGCGCTTCTCCGCATTCAATTCGCATAGCAGGAAAATGTGACTTGCTCTCTATGGAGGCGGTACACATTTCCGCAGCGGGTCTATTGCAGTGTGCCGGAAAAAAGTGTGCCTTTTTTGGTGCGTTTCAGCCCAAAATTCAGGCTGAAATCGGACCTGAACCGGTGAACCAGCACGCACCGGACCCCTGCTGTGTGTTGCATGCGGTGACAGTTTGAACCCAGCCTAAAAGTGACAATATCAATCAATGGATTCTCCATATGGGTTGTCTTGGTAGAAGAGAAAAATCCCCTCCCACCAACCCATATACAGGTTTGCCAAAGAAGGGGAGAATTTTGAGCCCATAGGTATAATATAAATAATCTTCATCAACTTAGGCCAATATGTATTCTGCTACATATTGTTGGTAAAAAAAAAAAAAAAAAAAATCCCAATAAGCGTATATTGCCTGGTTTGCACAAAAGTTATAATGTCTACAAACTATGGGATAGTTATTTATTTTTACTAGTAATGGTGGCGAACATCGATTTATAGCGGGATTGTGGTGGACAAAATTGGACACTGACACTTTTTGGTACTAGTGCTAAAAATATGCACGGTCACTGTACTAATGACACAGGCTGGCAAGGGGTTAACATCATGGGCGATCAAAGGGTTAACTGTGTGCCTAGCTGCTGTTCCCGCTACTATAATCCCAGTGCCCTGGGACCAATGACATAAGAATTCCAGGAGACTGGACATAGGACAGAATTACATGACCTAGGTAAAAAAAAAAAAAAAGGAAGAAGAGGATATAAAAGTTGCTACACAGTTCGAGAACAAGCACTACAGATTCCATTCCACTTACCATTGATGGTCACGGCTGTCTTTGAGATAGTTAAAGATCCAGGTCCCAATCCAGGTTCCAATCCGGGTTCAAGTGATACTGTCAACTCGGCACCAGGCTCACCGTACCCCCAGACAACGGCACGTGCCGGCTGCTGCTGCAGAACCATGTGATCTCCATAGTACGAAGCAAATCGAAATGTGCAATCTGGAATATAGAAAACCAGTAAAAGTCTCAAGCAAACTTCCATATCCAGTAGAAATGTGGGGTCAGCCGGCCTGCATGTCATGTACATCCTCAGGATTCACCAAGTAGGCGGTTAGCGTCTCACCAATTGATAGCTCACCCCCAATATAAATTTTTGTTTTTGACTAGTTCACAATCTGTTTCAAACAACATTAGAATGTTCCCACTTCTGCTGTAGTGTACATAATATATATATATATATATATATATATATATATATATATATATATATATATATATATATATATTAAGGTCTAGCACGGATGGAGGGAGCCCCTCCCAATGGTGGTAGGAGGTGTGCAGACTCAGAAACGCAATGCACTATATTACCAAAAGTATTGGGACACCTGTCTTTACACACATATGCACGTTATTGGTGTCTTATAGCTGGATTCAGGTAGGGATACGCCATTGTAACTCTGAATCTACGCCAGCGTAAATTTAAGCGTATTCTGGAAACTAGATACACTTAAATTAGGCTAAGATACGAGCGGCGTAAGTCTCCTACGCCGTCGTATCTTAGGGTGCAATTTTTCCGCTGGCCGCTAGGTGGCGCTTCCGTTAAGTTCAGCGTAGAATATGTAAATGACTAGATCCGTAGATTCACGAACGTACGTGCGCCCGTTGCAGTAAAGATACGCCGTTTCCGTAAGAGGTACTCCGACGTAAAGATAAAGCTGCCCCCTAGGTGGCGTAGCCAATGTTAAGTATGGCCGTTGTTCCCGCGTCGAAATTTTAAATTTTTACGTTGTTTGCGCAAGTCGTCCGTGAATGGGGCTGGACGTAATTTACGTTCACGTCGAAACCAATACGTCCTTGCGGCGTTCTTTGGAGCAATGCACACTGGGATATGTACACGGACGGCGCATGCGCCGTTCGTAAAAAACGTCAATCACGTCGGGTCACCACCCATTTACATAAAACATGCCCCCTCATCCTCATTTGAATTAGGCGCGCTTACGCCGGCCCCATTTACGCTACGCCGCCGTAACTTAGGAGGCAAGTGCTTTGTGAATACAGCCCTTGCCTCTCTGACTTACGGCGGCGTAGCATAAATACTATGCCGCCGCAAAGATACACACATGTACCTGAATCTAGCTAGGAGTCTGTAGGGTTCAATATTGAGTAGGCCCACCATTTGCAGCTATAACAGCTTCAACTCTTCTGGGAAGACTGTCCACAAAGTTTAGGAGTGTGTCTATAGGAATGTTAAACCATTCTTCCAGCAGCGCATTTGTGAGGTCAGGCACGGATGTGGACGAGAAGGCCTGGCTCACAGTCTCTAGATGTTCTATTGGGTTGAGGTCAGGAGCTCATGTGTAGCTCTTTATAAAAAAAGGTTGAGTTCTCCTGAAAATTGATACAGTTGCTGACATATTGTAGATTATTGTCACAATTGTATTAATTTGACTTGTAAAGTCACTTTAGCCATTTTCAATGAATTCTGACATGCAGTCACAGCAGAGGACGGCACTCAACTTGCAGTAAACCAGGGCACGGGTGGGTGAGAACTGCTAACAATACAGGTACAGAGACACAACAGGCTCTACAATCCCGAATAACCAGTTATTGATTTATCTAGTGACATCCGCACAAAGGAAAGCAACACGCAAAAAAAAAAAAAAAATATTAAATCACCTTAACCCCCTTACTTTATTTGCAACACACTGATTTGGTCCAACCAGCAGAAGTGTCAGGGCTTCTACAGCTTCAGGAAGGCCATCGGATGCCATCTGCTGTGATCAGACCATGTAGTGCCAGGCCAAGCGATGGTCACCTTGGGTTGCAAAAAGGGCAGGACCTGCAACCTTCAAGAAGCGCACAGGTTATGGTGGTGCTAGTGGTTGCACTTTTGACTGCCGCTGCTTAGGTGCTAAAAGACCTTCTTCTAGCACTGCTAGTCATTGATTGTTATTACACACCATATCCCAACTAGGGTGACTACGTGTCCCGGATTGCCCGGGACAGTCCCGCATTCTGCAGGTCTGTCCCGGCACCTTCACTCTGGGACAATACAGTGTCCCGGAATGAAACTGACACAGGTCCCAGCATGAACCCCTCAGAGCTTGAGATGTGACACCCCCCCCCAAACTAGTGAAGAACTACAGGTCCCAGCATAGATCTGTGAAATCTATGGGGTCACACCCTTAGATCTCATGGGTTCATGCGGGGAGTTTCAAAATGGGGGTGGGGGGGTCACATCTTTAGATATCAACGGTTCATGCTGGGATTTGTAGTCCTTTACTTTGGGGGGGGGGGTGACCTCCCCAAAGTTAAGGACTACACTTCCCAGCATGAACCCCCCCCCCCCCCCAGAGCTGAAGATGCGAGACCCCCTGCCCCCCAAATAGTGAAGAACTATAGGTCCCAGCATAAACCTGTGAAATCTATGGGATCACACCCTTAGATCTCAGGGGTTTCATGCTGGGTGTTGTAGTCCTTCAAATTGGGGGGGGGGGGAGTCACATCTTTAGATATTAGGAGTTTATGCTGGGACTTGTAGTCCTTCACTTTTGGGGGGAATGTGACCCCCAAAAGTGAAGAACTACAGGTCCCACCATGAACCCCTCAGAGCTGAAGATGCGACCCCCCCCCCCAACTAATGAAGAACTACAGGTCCCAGGATGAACCGGTAAAAACCATGGGGGGGGGGGGTCACAATTTTTTTTTTATAAAAAGTTATCTTTTTATAAAGGGGGGGGGGGGTCCCTGAATGGCAGTTTGGAAATGTGGTCACCCTAATCCCAACCCGCTGGAAAAACTTGCAGTTGCAGATCCCATGTATAAAAGGGAAGGAAGCTTTGACCAGGTTTCCACCGCTATCACATGATTGAGTCACACAGACGTCTGAGGTTGTCTGATGATCTCCACATTCTAATAGCCGTATAAGACCCCTACACATTACAAATCGGCCGTGGGAATTGCTGAACTTTGACTATCCACACTCATTGCAGGCAAGATCATGTGACACCAACCTTCTCTCCACAAGCCAAACAACGTTGTTTTGGCACAGTAAATGTTAAAACCTGGACAAAGTATAATCCAGGTCTCCATTTAAAGGCTTGGCTGGAGTCACACCATTACGTGTGCGTTTTCGTGTATGCTGGTAACATGCGTTCTACATGCTTTATTGGTTACATCCCATTCATTTTAATGGGCCTTCAACGCAGAACAACTAATCTGATCTCACAGTGCATAGATGTTATTATACATGTGGTTAAAATAAAAAAATATAGTCAAGCATGTTTTAATGAGGCTTGTTCAGAGCCGGTGCAAGGAACAAGGGGCCAGATTCACAGAGGAGATATGACGGCGTATCTCCTGATACACCGTCGTAGCTCCTGTCCTATCTATGCGGCTGATTCATAGAATCAGTTCCGCATAGATAGGCCTTAGATCCGACAGGTGTAATTGACTTACACAGTCGGATCTTAGGATGCAATACTTCGGCCGCCTCTGGGGGGAGTTTGCGTCGTATTCCAGCGTCGGGTATGCAAATGAGGATTTACGGCGATCCACAAAGGTTTTTCCCGTCGTTACGTTGTCGCTAGTAATTTTTTCCCGTCGCAAATTTACACCTGCTTTAACATGGCTTAACTTTAGTCGAGCCATGTTAAAGTATGGCCGTCGTTCCCGGGTCGAATTTCAATTTTTTTTTGTTTTCGCGTAAGACGTCCGGGAATAAGAATGGACGCTACACACGTCGCCGTTCTAAAAAATGACATCACATCACGCAAAGCACGGCGGGAATTGCTAAACCGAGCATGCGCAGTACGTCCGGTGCGGGAGCGCGTCTAATTTAAATGGTACCCGCCCCATTTGAATTGGGCGGGCTTGCGCCGGACGTGTTTACGATACACCGCCGCAAGTTTACAGGTAAGTGCTTTGTGGATCGGGCACTTACACCGAAAACTTGCGGCAGTGTAACAGAAAACGTGAATCTGGCCCAAGATCCTTTAGCACTCAAAGTCAAAAGACCAAAGTGCGACGACCCCCCCCAACCCTGCTGCAGCACCCATCTATTCGGCCTACCTCTTGGCCCCACCAATCTGTATATAAAATATACAATCAGACTGATAAAAAAAAGAAAAAGTTATGCCTATATTGAATAACAGTTGTAACATGAGACTAAGGCCGCGTACACACGACCGAGAAACTCGACGGGCGAAACACATCGTTTTCCCCGTCGAGTTCCTTGTTCGGCTGTCAAAAAACTCGTCGAGCCAAATTTGTCGAGGAAATAGAGAACATGCTCCCTTTTTGGCTCGACGAGTTTCCCGACGGGTTTCTCGGCGAAAAGTGTACACACGACCAGTTTTCTCGGCAGAATACGTCTCCCATCGAGTTCCTTGCTGGATTGTGCCGAGAAAACCGGTCGTGTGTACAAAAAGTACAAATCAGGTGAGCAAAACTGAACCAGGAAGTCTAAATATTATTTTTGCCTCACTGGCTTGGGAAAGTACAGATTTTATGCTGGGGCCCATACACAAAATATCAAACAACTGCATACCGACCCCAGGTTGTGAACCAGGAACTAAGAGCAACAAACAGATGAAAAAAAATGCCTCTAATCACACAAAGTCGGGGCACTGTGCAATCATATGCAATTGCTCCTTTGCACTACTCATGTAGCTCACACCATAGGCAGCGGTTTGCAGGGATCAATAAATACTTTTAGGCTTGGTTCACAATGGAGAACGCAGAGGCTCACAGCAGGAGTCCGGTGTGTCGGATTTTAGCCCAAATTTTTGGCTGAAGTCGGACCTTAAAAATGGACCAAATGAAGCAATTTGCACGGAAGCCACGGCAGAGATGTGGGAAACGGCTCCAAAGATGGCCAGTCACAATCTCCAGCTATGCAAATTGGATGCGAGGAAACCCACATCCAATTTGTAATAGTGTGTACCCAGCCTTAGCGATTGATCATTAGCAATTTTAGTAGTACTACTACATAGTTGAAGGTAAATCTAAAGGAAATTGAACAAATAAAAAAAATTATATGTGTGGCCAGTGTAACAGTTCTGCAGCACAGCAACCTGCTGAGTTCCTGGTGCCCAACCCTGCAGCTCTTTGACACTTCGGCAAGTCACAGAAGAACTCATAAAATTGTGCCATGGTTTCGGAATTTGCCTGTAAAAACAAATTTTTCTTCATCTGCAGAAGCAATGCAATGTATTGTTTTTTTTTTAACACAATGCTAATTCAGACTCGAAATAACACAGGGTTTTATTTTTGCTTCACAAACTTCCAGCCCGGTCTGTCTGGATTCCTTGTTGCGATTACAAGGCTGTAATACACAAAATGTTGAATTGTCTTGTCCCCTACAATGCTCTGGCTATAGGAAATGTTTATTAGAAAAACTCCCTCAGACCCGGTTCACACTGGGGCGACTCGTCAGGCGACACAGCCGCCTGACAAGTCGCGTCCCATTGTAGTGAATGGAACCGTTCTAATAGGAGCGACAGAAGTCATTTTGCAAATCGCCTTAGAAGTCGTCTTCAGGTCGCCTGGCCGAGTCGCCCCCGAAGTCGTGCCGCCCCTGTGTGAACCGGCTCTCACTATAATGTAGCGATGGGTTGCTACTTGTTACAACATCCACACATTTCACCTTGCTCCCAGACCTCCATTAGACATACTTTTCAGTCAATGAACAGTCTTTTGCTTGTTTTTATTAGGGGGGGTTAAACTTGGTTGGGGAAAAGGGACATGGAATGCCCACCATAGGATCAATTAGTACTTTGTAAAAAAAAGTAACTACGTCACACTTAGTAGAACAAGATGGTTGACCTAAACTTGACAGTCTTACCTCAGAAACACTTCTTCCTCACTACATACCTCAACAGACTGTTACCTCAGAACACTTATTCACCTCTTCCTCCAACACACTACTTCACTGTCCAAGTCTTAGTAATACTGGGCCAGATTCAGGTACAATGACGTTACTCCTCGGCGGCGTAACGTATCCCATTTACGTTACACCGCCGCAGGTTTACAGCGTAAGTGCCCGATTCACAAAGCTCTTACCTGTAAACTTGCGGCGGTGTAACGTAAATCCGCTCGGCGCAAGCCCGCCTAATTCAAATGGGGCGGACACCATTTAAATTAGGCGCGTTCCCGCGCCGAGCGTACTGCGCATGCTCCGTCGGGTGCATTGCGCTAAATGACGTTGCAAGGACGTCATTGGTTTCGGCGTTAACGTAAATGGCGTCCAGCGCCATTCACGGACGACTTACGCAAACGACGTGAAATTAAAAATTTCAATGCGGGAACGACGGCCATACTTAACATTGCTTAGAACACCTAGGAGGTAGCCCTAATTTTACGATGCGTATCTCGACGGAAACAACGTAAATTTAGATCGACGGGCATCGCGGACGTTCGTGAATCGCCGTAACTAGTCATTTGCATATTCTACGCTGACTGCAATGGCCTCGCCACCTAGCGGCCGGCCTAGAATTGCATCCTAGGATCCGACGGTGTAAGTCAATTACACCTGTCGGATCTTAGGGCTATCTATGCGTAACTGATTCTATGAATCAGCCGCATAGTTAGGACGGGCGCATCACAGAGATACGACGGCGTATCTCTTTTGTGAATCTGGCCCACTGTCTTTTTTTATTTTTTATTTATTTTCTTTTCATATATTTGTTTATTAAAAAAATGTTTTCCAACATTAAAAACAAATAAATACACATTATACAAACATAATTACATAGTCTCAATATAACTCCTATTATAAAATCAGGCTGGTGTCTATATTAATAATAGGTTATAATTACATTTCCCCTTATTTCAAACATTTCCTTCCCAATCCTATACCTTCCATCGTCCCTCTCCAGCTTAAACAACCTAGCAAGAGATAATGAAGGGACAAGGGGAATGGCAGCCTCTAGCCCCCCTTTTCCTCATGGGAAAGTGGCGGGAGAACAGTTTTCAGGTTCCCCTTTGGAGCCCGACGCTCTCAGGGGGGATTTGAGCGGGCTCCCAGGTCTGAGGGGAGAAAGGTATAGTGACCTCTCTGTGACCTGTGAAAGCCCGCTCAAAAATACAGGTCAAATCCAGTTAGGCAGGTCATCTCTCTGGCCGCAGGGAAAGCCCACGCAAAGTGGGTTCAAACTAGCCAGAACTGGCCTGATTTGGGGCTATATAAAGAGGGTTCCGTAGGAGGGAGCTCAGTCGCCTCAGAGGACAGAAGAACTGTGGTGTTCTCCCTCCCCCCCTCCCCGTTATGTCGTGGCTGTTATGTGGTTGGGTCACCTTTGCATTTTTGCAGAGGGGGACAAATTTTTAATATAAGATTATATTTTATAATAAAGTTTAAAAAAAAAAAAGGAAAAGAAATTATGCTTATGCTGTTTTTGTCGAGTGCATTGTTTAAGGCTCCATTCACATCTAGGCGGACGAAATCGTGGCGTTTTGTCGCCGCAAATCGCGGTAAAAATAGCGGCGTTTTGTACCGTGATTTGCGCCGGTATTGTCCGCCTAGATGTGCCCCAAGATGACCCCCTCTATGGAGATGATTCCCATCTCCTAGCCGAACGCTCGAAGACGCCTGAAAAAAAGGTCCGGGACCTTTTTGCAGGCGACAGGCGTTCGGCGTGGAGATGTGAACCATCTCCATAGAGGGACATCTGTTTTCAGCCCTCTGGCGGCAGCGGCGTAGCGCTACAGGCGTAAAAACGCCTAGGTGTGAATGCGGGCTAAGTTGGAGTTGGGTAATTTGTTTGCAGCCTGAGCCGTAGTGGCTAGGCTTGCTAAAGTTATTTATATATTTATTACCATCTTAATTTATTGTTTACCCACTAGTTATTTGTTTATTTAAAACCAATAATAAACAACCGCGGCCTTTAATATCTAATGAGTTGTCTGCTGTAGTTTTTTCTATTGTAAGGTTTTAAGGGAGTTTTATTTATTTTACTGTCTACTTTCCCATAAGCTAGAGAGAAACAGACACAAGCAAAAAGGGTATAATGGAAAGATGGAGTTGGATGATGGAATACCAAGGAAGGCCCAAAAAAAAAAAAGGGGTGTATATTTCTTGGGAAGGCTTTCCCTCCTAGCCCTATAAATGTGAAAAAAGTTCTCCATATAAATGCCATGTTATGAAGGAATATAAAAAAGATAGAATGTACATGGAAAGAAAGAGGGAGGGGGGACATCCCTCCACATTTGGGAGGAAAATACACAGATTTCATCCCCCTCCATTTCCATGTCTAGATTTAGAGGGACTCCAAATCCCTGTGTTCTTCCGTATCTACTTAAACATCCAGCTCCTTGAAAACTTTCCATGTACTCCATATCTTATCATATCCTGGCCTACTGTGGTTGTGGATTGATATTAGTTCCTCCATCCTACTAATCCTATCTATTTCTTTTATCCATTCTCCCATTGATGGGGTTTTCTTTTCCTTCCAATTTTTTGGAATTAGTGCTTTAGCGCCATTCAATAGGTAAGGGACCAGAGACCTTCTATACTTTTTCCTAGCCATCCCATACAATGGAACAGACAATGCCAAGGATCTTGTCTCACCTCCCGACCACTTATCCTTTTATTTTTTTTTAGAATCTGTACCCAATATACCTGTATCAGGGGGCATTGCCACCAGATATGGGCATGTGTACCCTCCATCCCACACTCTCCCCAACATAAAGATGATGTTTCACCATTAATTCTATGGAGTTCCGTTGGGACATAGTACCATTTGGTAAGAAGTTTGTAGTTAATCTCTTTTACTTTTGAGTCCGTTGATGTAGAATGGACCAGATCTAACTTGTCTCCTTTTCTTTTTCTATCTTCTGGAATGTTTTGGTTTAATTCTTGTTCCCAACCTTCCAGTGTTTTCAGTGTGCCAGTCTCTCCATTAGATATTTGAGATCCCCTGCCTTCCTGTTCCTCCCCGCACTATAAGTTTTTCCCATGGGTTTAATTCCTTCATATCTCGTAGGGGTTTCTGTAGTGTACCTACAAAGTGTTGGACCTGTCTGTATCTCCATTCATCTCCTGGGGTTGGTCCATATTTTCCTCGCAATTCTAGCAGAGAACACAGGATATTATTTTTAATTAAATCCTTTAGTCTCAATGTGTCCGAAGTTGTCCATCTCAGGTACATGCCCCCCTCCCTTTCTTAGTAATACTGTCATGCCATCAGAACATGGACTAGGCCTCACTCTCAATAAGTCCCAGTGTAATTACTTGATGACCTGTTGTAGGCCGGGGGCCTGCAGTACCCTTTTGTGTCAGAAATCGATCTTCTTGAGAAGAATAGAAGGTGATGGACTAATGATCCCTGTAAGTCTAACCAAATCGATTTGACACAAACTCCACAGTAGGGTGACCACGTGTCCCGGATTGCACGGGACAGTCCCGCATTTTGCAGGTCTGTCCTGGGTACCTTTATTCCAGGACAATACAGTGTCCCGAAATTAAAAAACTGACACTGACTGATTTTTGGGAAGGGGGGTGTCCCTGAATGGTAGTTTGGAAATGTGGTCACCCTACTCCACAGTCTTTCCCTCTGGCTCTATATCCAGCTCCCCTGGCAAGTCTCCTCCAGATCTCTCCACTGTGCTTTCCACTCACCGACATCTGCCCTGGATCGTTCCTGAATGACTTTACTCCAAGCGTGCGGACCAACTGTCTCCTCCAGCTCCTGTACACCTCTCCATGACCGTGTAAGGAGACCCCAGAAAGGAGGTTCCCTCAGGCACGCCAGTCTAACACTCCATCATCCAGTTCACCCAGCCGACAACTCCTCCCCCAGCAGGCTGACCATGGGTATACGTAGGAGGCCTGCCCCCTATCAATCCTAGTTTGGGGATTGTTTAGAGATCCTCACATGCACCCCATGTCACTCCAGCTCTCTGCCCTGACCGTTTTCCAGAACATTCTCCCTGGAAACAGAGGAGGCGCCCAAGAGTTGAAGTAAATGTCAGTCACCCACTGCTACACTAAACATCTCCCCTGCCCCCAGATCAAAACAAAACAGGCCTAGCTCACAGCATAGGCCTGCTTAACCTCTTCAGATCCGCGCTATAGCCAAAAGACGGCTGCAGCACAGACCTGAATTGCCGGGAGGGCGTCCCTGGACGTCCTCCTGTTCGAGCGGCCTGCGCGGCCCCTGATCAGCGAGTCAATGAAACTGGATCACAGATCAGAGTAATGTAAAAAATTTTTTATAAATAAATATGTGAAAGTGTGGTGTGCATTTGTATTCAGCCCCCCTGAGAATACTTTGTAGAACCACCTTTCACTGCAATTTCTGTCTTTTTGGAGATGTCTCTACCAGCTTTGCACATCTAGAGAGTGACATTCTTGCCCATTCTTTGCAAAATAGCTCAAGCTCTGTCAGATTGGATGGAGAGTGTCTGTACAGCAATTTTCAAGTCTTGCCACAGATTCTCAATTGGATTTAGGTCTGGACCATTTCAACACATGAATATGCTTTGACCCATTGGTGTATTTAGGTTTTGTGCGGCCCTAGGCCTGACTAAAGTCGTGCACCCCCCAGTTAAAATATGACCCACCCCTTCCCTTCAAGACCACATCCCTTCCTTTTTAAGGCCCACATGGTCATCGCCATGACAGGAGGGCATCTTTTAATTTGGGGAGAGAGTGGGGGGGGGGGTTAAAGGGCATCTTTTAATTAAAAAGAAGTATATAACATTACATTCTGTATACCTCAAACATGTACAGTATGCTGTTTGTTTGTTTTTTGGGGGGTGTACTTATGGTATTATCGCTATTTTTCACCTGGCTTCCGGGTACTAGCTCCCGCGGGAGTAGGCGTTCCTATGCAGTGGCGCAATGTCCTCTGAGACTTTGCCCAGATGATTGACGTGCCTGTCAAAAACTTCCCCCCGGCAGATAAGGCGCGTCGCGAGTTTCCGTAACTAGCCGAACTCCGAGTCGGCTCTATACGGCACCTGCGCAGTCAGCTCTATACGACTCCTAGTCGGTGCGCAGGTGCCGTATAGAGCTGACTCGGAGTTCGGCTAGTTTCGGAAACTCGTGACGCACCTTATACGCCGAGGGGAAGGTTTTGTCAGGCACGTCAATCATCTGTCCCAGAGGACATTTCGCCACTGCATAGGAACTCCTGCTCCCGTGGGAGCTAGTACCCGGAAGCCAGGTGAAAAATAGCAATAATACCGTATGTACACCCCCCAAAAAACAAAAAAACAGCAGTATGCACATGTTTGAGGTATACAGAATGTAATGTTATATACTTGTTTTTTGGGTGAACCTCCGCTTTAAGATATTTGTTAAAAAAAAAAAAGGGAAAAAAACATTAATAAATATTTGAAATAATATTTGAAAAACATTTATCATTTTCCTTCCACGTCACAATTATGTGCCAATTTGTGTTAGTCCATCACATAAAATCCCAATAAAATACACATTTATGTTTTCGGTAACATGACAAAATGTGGAAATTTAAGGGGGTATGAATACTTTTTCAAAGCACTATATCAAATGTGGCACAAATAATTTTCAAAAGGGTTGTAGGGAGCACAAATGAGGAAGAGTTGATTTGTAAACGGGCAGTAATAGTAGTGATCTTCAGCAGTCTCATGTAATGCATCTCTGGCCACGTCCTGCAGAATTGTCTGGCAGTTCCTGTAGGATTTAAAATTCACTGAATATTATTTACAAACCTTTGGTTATGTCAGGGGCCACACCTGAGGCCCCCTTTAGGCTCGATTCACACCTATGCATGTTGTTTGAGAGTTTTTGCTGCGTTTTCGCCACACGTTTTTACCACGATTTTTTTTTTTTATCATTTTTTTTAGCCGCCATTTTTTTTTTTTACATTTCCTTTAACAACCTGCTATAAACAGGTTTAAAAAAAAAAAACGCAAACCGCAAATCACGGCGAAATACCGGTATTTGCGTTTTGGATGCGGGTCCATTGAATTCTATTACATGCAAAACGCTGCTTTTTGCGGGAAAAAAAGTCCCCGACCCTTTCCAAAAACGCAGAGGCACAAAAAAGCATTGATGTGAACATGTTCCATAGGAAACCATTTCTGCAAAATGCATAAAAAAACGCATTAATGTGAATGGAGCCTTAGCAAGTAAGCTGACCACCCCTGTGCTAAGCTATAGCTGGGAGGGAACCTAGGCAATGTATACAGAGTGGTAGACTGTTGGTACCTGCACTTGTGACAAACGACAGTCCCAGCAGCAGGAGTGACACCAAAGTCTTCATAGCAGCAGCAGCAATTTTCCGCCACCAGGAAACTTCTTCATACAGCAACCAAGGCAGGAGGGCTCCTTCCACTGCCTACAATGAGATGAGAAAGGGAAGACTTCCTATAGAGAACACAAACAACACTGAGACCCTGCTGAATGTGCATGCTACACCTTTTGCCCTACTCACCCCAGCCACACTTCCTTATTATGGTGTCAGCTGACTTCCCTCCTCCTCATGTCAGTATACTCTGTTCAGGGTGGAAACTGTCTATAACCGCCCAGAAGCCTGACTTTAACCCCTTACCATCTCTACATGCCGCAGTTGCATGTGTTTATAGAGTGCATTTATTACACATGCACTCGGGGGGGGGCTCCAGACACCAGGGGTCCCATGCTGGAGACCAAATCCTATGTTGTATGAAAAGCAGATACAACATAATGAGAAAGGCTTCCTCAAAAAAAAACAAAAAAAAAACATTTACAGTCCAATAAGAACACACACTGTTATTGGCATGATAAGTTGCTGCTTCACGCAGGTAACCACACATCCATGCAATTACTTGCATACAGGGATGGTGTGAACACAAACCACCGCCATCCATCCATCCCTGTGTGCGTATAAATAATCAGATTTGTGGTTACCAGCATGTATGTAGACACTCATTGATTTGTACAGATGTACACACCTGTCACTCCTAGGCAGGGATTCTGATAAGGCAGTAGAGCCGGTGTCTTGTCGAGCTAGTTCCCCTATCTATATGGTTCCCTGCTTGACTGCGCAGGCGCAGACGAAGCCCACGGAAATCTCCGCTTGGATTGTGCCTACGCAGTCAAGGAGGAACCATATCGATAGGAGGAACCATATCGGCAGATCACAGGCCCTCCTATAAGGCCCCGTACACACGACCGAACATGTTTGCTGAAACTGGTCCGCGGACCAGTTTCCGCGGACATGTTCGGTCGTCTGTACGGCCGACCGGACCGGATTCCCGGCCGAGCGGACAGGTTTCCAGCGGACAAATGTTTCTTAGCATGCTAAGAAACATGTCCGCTGGAAGCCTGTCCGTCGGACATGTTCGGTCGTCTGTATGACTCACTGGGCATGTCCGTTCGGCCGAAAGCCCTCGCATGCGTCGAAGTGATTCGACGCATGCGTGGAAGCATTGACCTTCCAGGGTCGCGCACGTCGCCACGTCATCGTCGCGGCCACGTCACCGTTAAAAAAAAAAAAGGTCCTGCAAGTAGCATCTAAACCAACGCTGCCCATTGAAATGAATGGGCATCACTGCCGAAGCACCTACAAAGCAGCAACGCTACATGGGCGCATTTAACCCTTTCTTCAGCCGCTAACAGGGTTTAAAAGTGCCCCGCCAGCGGCCTAATAGCGCCGCAAAAACAGCGGTAAATCACTGCTAAAAGTAGCAATGCTTTACTGCTAATGCTGCCCGCGGCTCAGTGTGAAAGGGCTCTAAAGGCCCGTACACACGGTCAGACTTTTTGTCAGCAAACTTCAAAAACAGCAAGTTTTCAAATTAGTCCGATCGTGTGTACGCTCCATCGGAAAACCTTTTTCGGGTTTCATCGGACAAAAAGTTGGGTCTGCAAACGGACAAACTTTTTGTCAACAAGAGTCCGATGGTGCCTAGTCCGACCGTGTGTACAGCAAGCAATCGGACTTTTGTACAAAGTACAAACGCACATGCTCAGAAGCAAAGACCAGCCGGAAGCATTCTGTCTGGTAAAATTAGCGTTCGTATTTGAAAGAGCACATTCGTGACGCGGCAATTCTGAAATCAAGAAAAGCAGCGCACATTCTCTTCTTCTTTATAATGTCTTAATACGAAAAGCTGCTTTGCTGGTGATACTGACGGAGTAAAAACAAATGTCTTTACTTTGGATTAGTGTATTTTGGTTATATGAATCAAACATATTTCTATATTTTTTTGTGGGTCAAGTTAGCACAACCCCATTGCGCAACATGTCTGCTTGATGAACGGAAGTTCAGAAACAAACAAAATTGCACGAAACTGAATATCGCGAATGCACACAGACGAAACCTCTACTAACTCTCGATTAGCAGAAGGAGCCCAAAGGGTGACGCCAGAGAATTGAACTTCCTCTTTTAAACTCTCGTCAGTACGTTGAAACGTCACTACGTTTGTTTTTGTTGCCGAAAAAGTCAGCACGTGTGTATACTATGGGTGTGACCGGACAACTCCCTTCGGACAAAAATCCAAGGGAAAGTTTGTTTGATGTCCGACCGTGTGTACGAGGCTTTAGGCTTTATATACAGACAGCCTTCATTGACCACCGGCCGCAGGAAAACACAAAACACAGCAAAATCGCGGATTTGCCACATTTTGCGTTTTCCAGCAGCCATCGGTCAAAACTTTCCTATCCTGAATGCAATTTTTCAGCGTTCAGGAGAGGGAGGATAAGGAAGGTTGGAACTTCCCTACCTGCAGCCGCTCCTTAACTCTGGTAAAAGTCTTTATGTACATGGACACATTATGGAGTTGAGTTTAGGAGCAAAAAAATGCCAAAAGCTCTTAAACTGAAGTTTAGGGGCTGTAGTGTACACAAAGACTTATCAGCGGCCCTGACTGTAGGGGTGCAGACTGGCACTGATTGACTTTAGGCAGTCCCAGTGTGTTTGTTCGGGTGGCCCCCCGTTGAGAGAGATTTCAGTACAGGAATAGTAAGACACAGAAACACTGTGTATCTGAAATCATTCTCTGACTTTACTGATAATATTAAGACAATTATATGCATTACAAAAAGGGGAGGGGACGAAATACATTAATTTGGGTAAGAAAAAAAAGAATTATTATGTCGGCAATATGTGATTGGTTAATACAAATACTACGTGTTCTGTACTCGACCTTCTATTCATTAAAAAGGCTTAGTAAGTGACAAACAACAGCTGCATAATATAATTGAAAAAGGAGGAAAGTACAAGATAGGGAAAATATAGATAAAAAATATAATACAGTTCTAGCAATTAATAAGGAATGTCTCACATGTAAGAGACTATATAAAAACAACACCTGTGAGAACAATAACAAAAAGAAATTATATATTATATAATTTATATTTATTTATTATATATAAATATAAAAGTGCAGAAACTTGTCAAAAACCCCTCATAGATATAGTTAAGTAGTGTATGGTATTTCATCATTATATTTTTATGTTATAGTGCAAAACAACTATATTATTATTATTATTATTATTATTATATTTTTATGAATAGTTTATATTTATATTGTGTGATATTTCATGATTATATTGTCATCTTAATATTATAGTGCTTTATTTAAATTATTGATATTTGGATTATTGTTATTATTATATTTTTCATGCATTTAAATATAATTATATTGATATAGATTTGCACCATAAGATATTGCATCGTTATATCATTCTATACTATGTCAATATTACAGTGCTATACAATCTCAATACATGTTAAATTATTAATATTATTATTCTATGGCTATAAATAATTATATTGATTTTCAACATGTGACATTTCATTATTATATTAAACATATAGTATATCACATTATATTATTTACATTACATTATTTTAGTGCTATAGAAGTAAAATGTATGTTTTATCATTATTATGTTACTATAGATTTGAATTATATGTTATATCACATTGCACCAGATTAATCATTTTAACAGCAATATTCCCATAATATTATATCTAAAATCCTCCCTTGTGTAGACATTCAAATGCCCGAGACTCAGCAGCGGCCAGTCAAAAAGGGGCGCCGCCCCCTAATCTCCAAGCGGGGCGCCGGACGCATAGATTTCTACGCGTTTTTTTTTTTAAGCACATGAGGCTCTAATTGGCTTCAAAAAAGTTGGGCTTGGGGCGCAAAGGACTGCGCCCTGAGCCCGCCCATTTGTGACATTAGCAAATCAATATTCGCGATTGTCCTCCGGCTTCTCCTACTGACCAATCAGGACAGGAAGTGGGTCTTAAAATAGGGTATTGGCGCTGCTCCATATGAATCCATGTGACTGTTGTGGAAGTGATATAAAAATTATTATTATTATAAAAATAGGTGTGGTTTATAAAAAGTATGTGGACAAAAACTGTAATAAGTGTCACTAATAAATATGGCAGATAAATGCAAAAACAATAATTGGCACAAAGCAGTGAAATGTCATACAACTCCTATGAGGAAAAAACAGAATACAAAACCTCATATACAGTCAGGTCCATAAATATTGGGACATCGACACAATTCTAATCTTTTTGGCCCTATACACCACCACAATAGATTTGAAAGTAAACAGACAAGATGTGCTTTAACTGCAGACTTTCAGCTTTAATTTGAGGGTATTTACAGCCAAATCAGTCGAACGGTGTAGGAATTACAACAGTTTGTATCTGTGCCTCCCACTTTTTAAGGGGCCAAAAGTAATGGGACAAATTAACATCATAACTCAAACTTTCACTTTTTAATACTTGGTTGCAAATCATTTGCAGTCAATTACAGCCTGAAGTGTGGAACACATAGACATCACCAGACGCTGGGTTTCATCCCTGGTGATGCTCTGCCAGGCCTCTACTGCACATGTCTTCAGTTCCTGCTTGTTCTTGGGGCATTTTCCCTTCAGTTTTGTCTTCAGCAAGTGAAATGCATGCTCAATCGGATTCAGGTCAGGTGATTAACTTGGCCATTGCATAACATTCCACTTCTTTCCCTTAAAAAAATCTTTGGTGGCTTTCGCAGTATGCTTCGGGTCATTGTCCATCTGCACTGTGAAGCGCCGTCCAATGAGTTTTGAAGCATTTGGCCGAATATGAGCCGATAATATTGCCCGAAACACTTCAGAATTCATCCTATAAATACAAGAGATAAATACAAGAAAACCAGTTTCATTGGCAGCCATACAAGCCCACACCATGACACTACCACCACCATTGGGGTGCGCAGCCTATTGCATTAGGGTGTGCACCCCAAAGTTTAAACACACATGAATGCCACCCACTGTCACAGGGAGAAGGCTCTGGGTGGTGGGAGATAGTTGATTGGGACCATATTACGTTACACCCTAAAAACAGGTGTAATGGATTCCTAAAGTTGAACCTAGCCTTTTTCTATAATGGGGGACATTTACACTGGCCACTGGCACCCCCAACCACCCACCTGGTGCTGCCCCTGGATAATGCTAATGCACATGAGGTGATTAGGGTGTGCCCAGGCACACCCAGCACACCCTGTGAGCACGCCTAAGACCACCACCATGCTTCACTGATGAGGTGGTATACTTTGGATCATGAGCAGTTCCTTTTCTTCTCCATACTTTTCTCTTCCCATCACTCCGGTACAAGTTGATCTTGGTCTCATCTGTCCATAGGATGTTCCAGAACCGTGAAGGCTTTTTTATTTGGCAAACTCTAATCTGGCCTTCCTGTTTTTGAGACTCACCAATGGTTTACATCTTGTGGTGAAACCTCTGTATTCACTCTGGTGAAGTCTTCTCTTGATTGTTGACTTTGACACACATACACCTACCTCCTGGAGAGTGTTCTTGATCTGGCCAACTGTTGTGAAGGGATTTCTTCAGCAGGGAAAGAATTCTTCGGTCATCCACCAGAGTTGTTTTCCATGGTCTTCCGGGTCTTTTGGTGTTGCTCAGCTCACCGGTGTGTTTTCTTTTTAAGAATGTTCCAAACAGTTGATTTGGCCACACCTAATGTCTTTGCTATCTCTCTGATGGTTTTTTTTTTCCCTCCACTTCAGACTCAACCAGAAAGGACAACGAGACTTGCTCACGGTTCAGTTGGCCATTACGTCTCTTTAATGGTTTCGCATAATAAATGGTTTATCCTTAATTCATCTCTTTTCCTTTTTTTTTTTCTTACTTTTTTCCTTCTTTCGTTATTTTTTTTTTCTTACTGCAAAACAGGGGTTATTAATACATCTATGTCTCCGTGGAGAGTAATTCCCATTCCCTTCCCCCCTCCTCTTCCCTCCCCCTCTCCCCTTCCCTCCCCTACTGACCTCTTAAGCGTTAACTCCTGCTTTCCGACTTCTCTATCCACAGCAATATTACCTCATACAGTAATGTCACCTCATATCTCCAGCTTATTTAGCTTTAAACTTTAGACATTAGACCTTAGGCACCCATCACTTCTGCGTATACCATCTTGTCCTTAAACCCTTTCCAATTCTCCCACTTCTCTTCGAAATCCGCCCAATTCTCTTCATCTCTATATCTTAGGTATTCCAAATTATAGATTCCCTCAACTCTGTTACACCACCCTCTCAATGATGGACTTTCCCGTTCTTGCCAGTTACGGGCTATTTGGTTCTTTGCCGCTTTCAAAAGTTGTGGAGTTAGTGTTTTCAAGTACTGTTTAGTTGGGATTCGAGACCCGTGTAACACGCATGCCCAAGGGTCGTCTTTTTTTTCCCCAGCCTAATGATGGCTTGCTTCACTGATAGTGACAGCACTTTGGATCTCATATTGAGAGTTGACAGCAACAGATTCAAATGCAAATAGCACACTTGAAATGAACTCTGAACCTTTTATCTGCTCCTTGTAAATGGGATAATGAGGGAATAACACACACCTGGCCATGGAACAGCCAATTGTCCCATTACTTTTGGTCCCTTAAAAAGTAGGAGGCACATATACAAACTGTTGTAATTCCTACACCGTTCACCTGATTTGGATGTAAATACCCTCAAATTAAAGCTGGAAGTCTGCAGTTAAAGCACATCTTGATAATTTCAAGTCCATTGTGGTGGTGTATAGAGCCAAAAAGATTAGAATTGTCCCGATGTCCCAATATTTATGGATCTGACTGTATATAGTCCTGTGCAAAAAAAGGTGTAAAATCCAGTAGTAGAAAATATATATACCGGTATATAACAAATATATAACTCTAACAAAAGCTGTCCAAACATTCAACAGATCCCAAAAAAGTGACTTGTGCTGTATTGACGTCTTCTGCAAAAAACAAGCAACGGTGACTTTTCAGGTGCCCCCCCCCCCCCTCCATCTTGGATGTGATGTCAGCAGCCCCAGTAGACTCGGAGCTGCTACATGAGGTATTTCAAAACTGACAGTTACAAGCATGACTCCCAGAGGCATGACGGGATTCCTAGTTCCACATTCGCTGGAGGGCCACAGTTGTCCACCCCTGCTCTATAGTATTCCTCTTTACTCCCCCAATAAAAAGTTATAAACAATGGGGAGGAGAATGAAGGAGGAGCTGGGTCAGCACAGACAGTAATTAAACATTCCCAGAAGAGGACAAAGATATGACATGGAAATTGATTTTTCCTGGAGTTGTTACGTTTTCCAGTGGTCCTCCATTCAGACAATTGAGATGAATGGAGGAATTCTCCTCGCTCAACGCTGGGAGGTTGTATTCTGGAAGTAGGGAATCTCTGATATCAGAATAGGGCTGCAGCCATTGATTGAGAAAAAGTTTCCAACAAGCCCATTGGACAGAAGTTGAAGCCCCAGTCACATCCGAGCGATGAAGAATTGCGTGATTCTGGATCACACTAAAATTGCAGCAAATTTCTTAGGATGCGTTTCAATCTTAATACTTTAAATAAGGTTAGCAGTCTCCGCTGATGTCACTGCAATCAGACGAGGCAGCATGTCATCCCGACTTCCAAGTCTGGATCTGCCAGCTGCCTTAATGGCACCTGAGACAGCCTCTCCCCGCCCCTCCACAGCTCAGCACTCCAATGGGCGTGGAGAAGCAGAGAGGAAAAGGCAGTTTAGCTTAGCGTGTATACTTTCCCACTCCACAGAAATCAATTAAATAATTGATATGTTGGAATAATGTATGTTGGAAAAATGTCTATTGATCAGCAGCTGCAGCCGATGATCAGTGTATTTTGATAAATGCGGGTTTCGCTGTTAGAATACAAATCTCCCTGTGGCTGGGGGGGGGGGGGTGAATTCCTTCACCCCCCTCATTCTTCCAGAGGTATGAAAATCTTTCCTGCTCCCCCAGCAGCATATACTCCTTTCCTCATTCCCATTCTGCTCTG